>NC_052484.1:19780073-19879943 GCF_009730915.1 Dioscorea cayenensis subsp. rotundata | reverse complement strand
TGTTATTTTTATATGGCTACCCAACCACTGTATATATAGGTAATCTAACTCTCTTGTTATATATTTTTCATGTTTAATCTCTGTTATATATGTAGTCTCCACACTGTATCGATTCTCTTTTATTTTATTATATATTATAAGTGGTTTATTCGAAATTTTTATATAAAATAAGGAATCTGAAATTAAGTGAGGTCCAAATTTTTATGAGAGTTATTATTTTAAATAATTTTTATGAAAAATAATTATATAAGTACCATGTAAATTTAATTTAATTAATACCTATCAAATAACAAAATGGTGTGTGTGTGATATCCCTACTCTAAAATACTTTAAATTTAGAAGTTTAATTTAGATGTCCATATTCATTATTTTAGGAATAAATATAAATGTAGTTAGCCTAGAATTGAAGCTGTCAACACAAAAAAATGGCAGGCTGATAATTTTTTATAACAAAAAATAAAAAATAAAAAATATCTTTGGAGGCATTCAAGGTGCTATTTTCACTTAACATTGAACTTTTACATATAAAAAATTGTTGGAAAAGAAATTGAGTAAGTAAATTAAAGTGATTCTTTTAATAAAATTGTAATGTATCTATTTAAAAAAAATAAATTAAAGAGATGACATAATAACATCTAATAGATATTTTAATTGTTACAATAATCTTTTTTACTGTAATAAAAATTGATGAAATGACAATTTTATAATAATACCATGGATTAGATAAGTTATTTTTTTCTTTTTTTCTTTTAATTAAGCTATTTATTTTATTTGGGGTTGTTCTATTTGCATGTAAGAGTTTTCTATATCATGATCACAATATTAATCTAAATTAGTTATTTTATTGTCAAAAATAGATTAATAAGTAGCAAATTCAACAAGAAATAATTCGTACAAATAGTCTTTGTGATGATGTTAGATGCTTATTTCAAAATAATTGAATGTTAGTACACATTACACTCTCTCTTAGAAATGAAAATGTGAATTTTTCATCTGACTAAAATATTATTTTAAAATATAAAGTACATTATCATTTCAAGAGACGTGGTTCACTAGTTATCTAATAAAGAAATTAGTTTTGGACAATGCCTCAACAATGAGGCATTTTGCCAAATAATTAACATGTACAAATATTTAAAGTATAGAAATCCAAGTTTTTTTTATATAAAAATAAATAAACCACATAGATTAAAAAAATAATAATAATATACATAAAAGAAGAAAGGACACAAAATAATAGTTGAAAGTCCAATAGAGATGAAGATTAAAGTATTAAATATATAACAAAACAAAATTAAAAAGAAAAACTAAGCACAACGGGAGTTAGATGAAGTGGGTAATCTCTCTTTAGGTGTTAGATTCATTTGGATTGCTCTAGATCTCTTGTGACGCCAATGAATGCTGCAAGAAGACGAGGCTTCTTTTGATTTTATCTATGACATCTTCTCAAGCTTGGTTTTTTTTGTTTAATTTTTTTCGGAGCTATATTAACATAAACAATAAGATCAATTTTACAAATAATGCAAAGATATAAAAGCAATATGCAATTGAATATATGAATATATGGTTATTTCTTTCAATCCGGATAGCCCAACAAATTACACAAATAAGAAGATTCCAGACCATTCAATTTTAAAAAGATTGCCCTTTGCCATGCGTACCAGACCTCTTTCAGGGAGGGATATGTGGAATGTTAAAAAGGCTTGCGAAGTGCATCCAAATACTTGTAGCAAATTGATAAATTACCAACAAGTGGTCCACTATTTCCCTGCATCATGGTAGAGTGTACATGTAATCGTAGTGATTCTATTACGCCCATGTTTCGCTAGGTTTTTCATGGTCAAGATCTTTTTGTCCCATGTTAGACAATTGAAAAATTTAATTTAAAGAGGCTAGCAACTTCGCAAAAGGGTTTGCTGAAATTAAAAGCATCATAGACCTCCGTCATTTAAAAATGTGTAGAAGGATTTAATTGTGAAGGTCCTATTTTTGTTAAATCGTCAGGTTCTAAGATCCAACCCTTCGGATAACAATGAGTTAACTCGGACTTGAAGGTAAAGGAGGATGTTGTCAAGATAGGTTGCTGGAATCAAACAAAATTTGTGGAATGTAAGGAAAGGATTCTGCCTTACTTGAAAGAGGTTTGACCAAGTGTTTATTAGCATTGTTTCCTTAAGTCATCTATCAACTAGAACATAGTAGTTTTCCCATCATTTAACTCAAGGACAACTCCTTGGAGGAAAGCATGTTGGCAGCTTAGTATACTTTTCCAGAAGAAAGATTTTCTATTTGGTGATGTATGGAATAGCAGTTTCAGTCTCTCATATCTCTTATAATTGAAAAAGACAATTGATGAAGGTCCTTTATGAGACAATTAAGTTTCCACCACCATTTACCTAGGAAGGCTCTGTTGAAGTCTTGTACCTTTAGTATGCACCCCAACCCCTTTGCTCTATGGATTTGCAAATTCGAGTTATCCAAATAATCAACCAAAATGACTTTTTTATAAATTAATTAAATAATTTTTTAAAAAAAAAGATAAACCATAACTTTATTAAAAATAAAAAAAACAAGTATATATATAACACAATAGATAAAATAGTACATCACAAAAGAAGATAACAATCCATTAGGAGTGGAGAAGACAACAACAATAACAACATGAAACAAAGTATGAAAGGATCCACTTGACGCCCTTTTAAGGATTATGAATATCCTTAGAAGAAGACTGGGTTCGAAACTAAGGAACAATCAAATAGCGTCTGCACGGGAAAACGGGACATTGATTACTTGCAAATTAAGTTCCTCAAGATTTCAAAATTGTGCTTAACAGGAACATTAAAGTCTTGTAAACTGCACTTGAATTGTTTAGTTTAATAACCAATCATTGCTACAAAAGTTGTATACACAAAAATTTCCAAGAAAATATACAAAGAGAAGTTATATATATATATATATACACACACACACATGGCAAATATTTGTAATAATATCAATAGTGTGGAAATTTTTACTAATTAACCAAAGATATTTAGCAAGAATAATAGACAGACTTGAGATGCCATATAGATCGGATATCCAGTCTTTGCTAAAGGAGCTTAGAATTTCTTGACTAGAGCTATAATTTGTGATATTTTGGTTTTTAAATTACTCTTGCCTAATCGCCTATCTTGATTATTATTAAAATTAACCATTTTTTTTTTTACTTTATTAACTTCTACAGCTCCCAAAACAAAAAAGCTAAAATTAAAAGACTTGATTGATACTATCAAGAGAAGCCTTGAGTTCCTTAGGTCTCGGTAAATCAACTTTAGTGAATTAATAAATAATCTAGGCATCAGTTAATCCTATTTGATGTATTTGCTCTACCTATGTGGGCAATCTTTGTGTTGCTTGAACTCTATTCTATTTTCTTGTTGTCATTCCTTTCACTTTGACGCCTAAATGATAAAACATGATGATTAAATTATGTTATATTTTTTTATTATTTTTTATTGTCATTGTTATTTTATTTGGTAAAGTAGCGGATATATAAATCATAACTTGATTAATAAAAATTAAGATAATACAACAGTGTACAAGAAAAAAGAAACTAAATAGATGGAAGCACTTCCAGTCTTGTTTTACTCGCCCTGTTACAAACAAAATTAAATTATCATGTACCTCAAAATATAAGAAAAAACCCATGGTCAAAGTAACATAATTATATGGATGTCAAATAAAATTAATATATCCATAATTCTTTAAAAGTCTAGTCTAATTTAATTACTTTTTTGGGTACCCCTTGACAGCTTTGTGTAACTTACCTATCTATTTTTCTGATCTGGAGAGATTTCGCTTTAACCCAAACATATATATATATATATATATATATATATATATATGAAAATTTTCATTTTCTCTTTTATTAATTTTTTTTCATGTATATATATATATATATATATATATATATATATATATATATATATATATATATATATATGAACACTAATATTTTAAAGATGATATTATTTTAAAATTTTTATAAAAATAAAATAAATTATATTCATCTAATAGAAAAAAAAAATTCTATGTGAGTGACAGTGCGATTATATTTATTATCTAGTACTATTGACTTCTATACAGAAAATTAAATATTCGATTTCTTTTCAAAATATGGTTTACATTAAAAATTATTTTCATTTTGTGATATTGAATGGTGATAATAAAATGACTTAATTAGACTCTTCAATTTTGTGATGTTTGATGTCCTTATCCAATTCTCTTCATATAATACTAATAATCCAAAACCAACCAAAATAACAAATATATATATATATATATATCAGAGATATATTTTTATTTGTTTTCAATGAATGAAGGCACGCGAGGAAGAAACAGGAAGGAGCAAACCCTAAATAGAAGGGTGGTCCACATCTATCCAACCCTTTTTATTCATATTATTTCTTTCAAGTCCAAAATAGTTGCGTGGTGCGCGTCTCTAGTCACATGTTTTGTGAATTGCATCACAAAGATGAGCACAAAAAAAGCTTTGGAATCTTTCATGGCCACCTTGGTGCTCATTGCTCAAGTGGATTTTCTTATAAGCCTCTCCTACTTTTCCATATATTCTTTCTCTTCATTTTTCCCGTCCACTCCCTTAACTAACGTGAACAAACACAATACCAAATCAACCATCACCTCATGAACCACAAAAATAAATAAATAATGATGTAAATACTCTTTATATATATATATATATATATATCCTTATAAAAGTCAAAAGAACTCCCACCAAACTCATACTACCAAGTCACTTTTTTTTCTCTCTCATTTACATTTTAAAACTATTATTTATTGTCATAGAATTGAAACACACACATATAGACATTAGACACACACATAAAAGAAGAGAGACAAGACTTTAAACCCTGGTTCTTGGAATCTTCCAAGCAGGAAATAAAACAGAACTAGGGGAGGTGAAAAAGAAGAGGAAAAAAAGATGAGAGCCAACCCTAAAAAGAAATCTAACCATGCAAGCCCTTATCTCTCTCTTTCTTTCCATCTTTTCTTGAGTCAATGGCCACCTGCCTAATACTTCTCAGCTGCTTTATCTTCCCCTTCTTCTTCTCCTCCCCTTTCTTTGTTGCCTAGCTTCTTCCCTTCATAAACCAAGACCATTCACACTTTGAAAAGTCATCAAGAAAATTCATACCACATGCTCGTTCGTACTGCCAGTTAGCAGTATCTATCTCCAGAAGACGAAGAAGAAGAAGAAGAAGAAGAAGAAGGAGAAGGAGAAGAAGTACTAGCAGTAATGGCAACCTAATTAGTTGAAACTTATTAAGGAGTTTGTACTATCTAAGCTTTATTTTTTATATCAACCTCATCATGGAGTTCTCAAGTGGCAGAAGAGAGAGATCTCTCAACCAAGAAAGAGATCAAGAAGATCAAGATCATGAGTCAACAAATCAAGCAACCTCTTTGATCATTGAGAAGGAACACATGTTTGACAAGGTGGTCACTCCCAGTGACGTTGGCAAACTGAACAGGCTAGTGATCCCCAAGCAACATGCCGAGAAGTACTTCCCTTTGGACACGTCTAGCAACGAGAAAGGCCTTTTGCTAAGCTTTGAAGATAGGTCCGGCAAGCCATGGCGTTTTAGATATTCCTATTGGAACAGTAGTCAGAGCTATGTCATGACTAAAGGCTGGAGTCGTTTTGTCAAAGAAAAAAGATTAGATGCCGGTGACACCATATCCTTTGGTCGTGGTGTCGGTGAAGCTGCCCGTGATCGTCTTTTCATCGACTGGAAAAGAAGGCCAGACAGAGGGCAAAACCCCCAACATCCCTTTAGCAGCACAATCAGCAGCAGCAGCAGCAGCAGATCCTTGTCCCCATGGAGCTATGGGTACCTGACACCATCATCTATTGCAACTTCTTCTATGGTGTATGATCACCGGCAGAGCTACACATACAATGTGGGGAGCCCAAGCAGTGGTGCCGGACAGTACCTTCTGTTCAGATCGGCAGGAGCCTTATCTCAACCTCCGGTGCAAGTTGGCCATGTAGGTGGGGACCCTACGGTGGCCTCGCCGATGGTCCTAGAGTCTGTTCCAGTGGTCCATGGTAAGGCCACTGCTAAGCGTGTTCGGCTTTTCGGTGTCAACTTAGATTGCCCTCAAGATGTTGTTGCAGAAAACAGTCATTCTACAATTCCTCTCTTGCCTCTCCATTTACAGCTCGGTCGACGCACCGAATCTTTAGAACCATCTTCTTCTTCTTCTCCTCAGGACCAGCCACCATCTCTAGATCTCGATATTTAGAGGAAGATTAATGTATGAGAATTAAGTGTGATATATATATATATAGAGAGAGAGAGATATCATTGCTTCATGTTCCCACTTCATAATAATTCATATTTGACAGGCTCAGGTTACAATTGGGATTGGTCGATGAAGAGAAAGGTCCCAAGATACTTTCTTTTTTGTGGTCACTTTGATGAGTTTGGTTTGGAGGTGTTGAAGGATGAAAGGAGGATATGCTGCTAAAGTAGGTTTATTCTTTTCTTGTCTTGGAACTCTCGTTTCAATTGTAAAGAAATTCAAAGGTATATAAAGCCTCTTCGTCTTGCAAATAATTATTGTAATTTCCATATCTAGTAACTCTAGTTTAGTTTTTAAAATATCATACTGATTTGTATGAATGAAACTTGTCGATTTTACTAAATTTGCACTCCAATATCACTGTCAAATGTTTTCTGCTAGTTCTTGCAGCTGAGTTTTTCTATCATCATGGACGGTCTACAAGCCTTGGATCAGATAATTTTGGACCAACAGAGGTTAGAAACTCTATTTTCTCATAAATTCTTAATAATTTAATCAGTGTGTTAATTTTCCCTCTTCCTCTTAAATTGGAGTGTATAATATATTGCATTTTCCAATTGGGCAAAAGTCTTACCAACTTTTCATAAATTCTTTTCTTGATGCCTAGCTGAAAGGATTAATTGGAATTCTTATACACAATATATAGTTTACTGAACAAGACAATATATATCATAAATGTTCATCAGAAGTTCATGCAGTTATAGTAGTGGGAGCAGTGTTGCATTCATTTATTTTGATGCACATACAGTTTAATTAACTGCATTGAGCTATATTTCTATATAATATGATAATATTTAATATCCATATTAATTTTGAAATTAAGGGTCATAGATTTACTCGAGATAATTAACTCTAGAGGACTTTGTTATTGACTGTTTGCTTATTCTCTCTTTCTATTTATGTTTCAGATAGCAATATTAATTAATAGTCAAATATTTAACTGGATCAATAAATCTATTTTATTAGGCACTTGATTTGCATTTTCATCTTTTATTGGAAGTATTAAATACACTGATTTCAATTATAATTGATAAAGATTTGCTTTAATTCTCAAACATATATATATCAGCATGCATCAAAGGTTTCCCCCTTTGGTTTTTTTTTTTTCTGAAAGTGGTTTAAAAATATAGGTTAGCATCATAGAACTCACATCAGGTTAACCATTATTAATGAGAAAACAAAAGCCACATATAATGATAGTAGTATATGTATAGAATTTCATAACAAATGGAGATCAAAAGTACATTATTCCTCTTTGTTCATTGGAAATTTCTTACTTGTCCATTTTAAGGACTTAAAAGGTGTATATATATATGTATGATATATTTTCAGTTAATGTTTACTTAATTGTAATTAAGCTAAATGTAAATTTCAAATCTCAGTAGTTTACACAAAATAACCAAGGATGAGAGATTTATGGTTCACTTAATCTACATATTTCATATGTAAAAAATATCAAATTAAAATAAGGAAATAAAAAGATAACTGTCTCTTTGCTAAGTTTTTCATTTTGGATTTATCATGTAAGTGCATGATAGCTAATATTCAAGCTTATGAATAAAGCATTCAAGTGATTTTTATGATATGTTTGTGCTTACATATTATTAACTGTACATATATTAGCAATGGTTAACATGAATAAGGTTTTAGCCAGAAGAGAATAAATAATGAAAGCTAATTTCAGCTAATTAACTACCTAGCATATACCTATGAACAAAGTTTTGATCATGTGTTGCTGTGAAAGCATCTGATTTAGATTTGTATATATTTACTTAAAATTTTCTGTATAAATATATATCTATTTTTTGTTAGGGTTAAGCAGGTGATCAAGTTTGGGAGGAGGGAATTATCTTAAATGAATGATTTGATGGAACTGTAGGTGATGTTTTCTTGAAAGATTGTTAAATGAGATGTACAAAGAAATAAGTTATTATTCTGGTCTTTTTTTTTTAAGAAATTATCTTGATATTATTACATTTTAGGTATACTATTCTTTTTAAGGGAATAGATTAATGGCTTTAGGAATCTTGATATTTCATATGTAAGTATCAAATCATACTAAGGAAATTAAATGGCAATTTGTTGCTTTGTTTAATTTTAGTCTGTTTATTGCAATTGGATTTAATATTCATAATATTTCTGTATTTTTTTAGTTTACTCACTATAATAGTTATAAATGAGCCATCACAAGAAAGCTCATGACAATAACTTTCAAGTGACTGTTATGTCATGGAATTTGTAGTTATTATTCTTTGTTATATAATGGGATTTGGAGTTGATGGAGTGATCTTTGTTTAAGTGAGTGTTGTATCAATTTGGAGCTAATATCATTGGAAAGGCTACATATGATCAAGCTTTTCAAATTGTTATCATGCATCTGATTTAGATTTGAATCTACTTGAATTTTGGGTGTAAATATATATATGTGTGTGTTTTTGTTAATTTGTCTTTTCTAAGTATCTTATATATATATATCCAGTTGTTGATTACCAAAATGACCCTATAATTGATAGGTTTAGATCCAAATCCAAACTATACAGTATTCACGTGAATCATAAATATCAGAAAACCAGATTCACATGTTTGGCATATAGAGCAAATTAATGGCTACTCTAATTTATTCCAGCAGCTCTATTCTACGTGTCAGCTTCAACTTTATCATAATTTATTTTCATTGTAACAACCATTGAAAGCATATGTCCATCCCCATCAAAATGCTTGAAAGTTTTAGAATGAAGTCACAGTATGAATAATGCTCCACGTGATGCTAGTAATGAAGGACGAAACAGGAGAAGGGACAAGAGGAGAAAAGAAGCTTTGTTTGCTGAAACTGGCACTAATGTGATTATAAAAGATTATCTTATATATATATATATATATTAATATATATATGAGGGCATGGACCGCATGGTTTACATACGCACTTGAATAATGCTTTGTTTGCACTATAAATCCAGAAATATGAGGACATGATTAACTTATATATGATTATCTTCAATGTGCATAACTACTACTTAATTATATGCCTATGGCACCATGCAATATATACAACATCCTTTATTTGCAAGGTGGATGAGTTTTAAACTAATTTTTTTTGTGAAGGATGGTTTCCTTGGATTTGGAGTTGAATAACAATGAAGTGTTTCATCCTTGATGTAAAACAACTCAATCTACAACTTCATTGTTCTACTGAGAAAATAAGAAGGGAATTGTTGTAACTGTTCATTTGTTGCTCAAGTTAAACCATATCATCAAGTCTTATTTGTGGGATTAGATAAGGATTTTTGACAAATGACAAAAGCACAACTATCAAATATGTGAATAACTGAGAATTGATCATCTTGCATGCGCCCTGATCGATTTGCTAGTATGCAAATTAGACTACAAGCCCGTTCCCACACGAGGAATCCTTATGACAGTTTACACACCATAGATCCTATGAATCTGTGCACACAAGGTATCCTTCCTCATAATGCATGCATTTGATGAGGTTTGAACACATGATCCTGGCATGGGAATGAATGCCATATCCTTTGGGCTAGCCAAACTTTAGCTGGATAAGAAATATTGTTCACATATTTTTCAATGAGAAAAAAAATCCAAATAATTGAGTTGTAGACAGTCAAGTGAAATCTTAACAAAATGGTGCATTATGAAAATGTCATTTAAAAAAGACTAGTTGCTGATGTTTTAAAAAACTAATCCTTTAATAGCGATTTTGGATAAACTTTAATGATTGCATCACTTTAGTCAAATATATACATCAACATTGTCATTTTCTTCCGCATGTTCACATTCTTAGTGATTATTTTCTATTAGATGAAAGCAAGACTTTGTGCCATCAACTTCATTATGGAAGCCTATCATTTGTCGTAACATACACAAAGTATTTTTATTTATAAATGTGAATAAACTACTAATTTATTAAAAATAAATAAATAAAATATATAAAAATGTATTCATAATATAACATGATTTGATTTGATAATAAAAATAATTTTTTGAATAAAAAACAAATCATTGATCTTTCTCTTATGAGTGAACCGCACTATATAAATAATAAAGAAAAAAACAAAGCAAATAAGGCTTGACTCTTCAAACTTACAAACAAAACAAAACTAAATATTGAACAACACTGCACATTATAATAAACTCTCTCTCTCACTACCAAACAAAAACCAAGCAATGTGATAAATCTTCTCTTATGAAAAATGTTCTTTTTAAAAAAAAAAATTATAAAATGAAAAAACTATGAATGCATAAAAAAACAATAAAGTACAAAATATAACAAGTACTACAGTAGACATACGAGTTTCAAAGAAGTAACAAAGAAGTAAAAGATTTTCCCCATGAAAAAAAATACTACAGGTGTTTTATTTTATTTTTATTTTATTATTTATTTTTTAATAATTGTGGGCATGCCACAAGTAGGAATCCATCAGTGGGAAGAATTGAGCAACATACATTGGCATCCATGAGTTTATATATCCTGGGCTGGGCTTCTATATGGAACTGGGCATTGGTCTATAATGGGCCAATCAGGCCTGTAATGGGCCTCTAGACCAGCTCATTGCTCAAATCTCACAGGCCTTATAGGAACAACTTCTTTAGGTACTTCGTTTTTTCGGGTTCATTCCTTTCATGGCCACAAATGTTTGTAATTTATATCGCTGTGGCCACAAAACTTTTTTTTGTAACATAAAAACCACTTAACTTTTTTTCGATTGCACGTGTGGTCATAATGGCCTATTTTAAGGAGATTTCCGATGAGTTTGCTGATATGGCGCTGACATGGCGCTAACATGATGCCAAAAATCTCCTTAATATAAGACATTATGGCCACACGTGTAACCAGAGAAAAGTTAAAGTGACTTTTGTGTTACAAAAAAAAGTTTTGTGGCCATGGTGTTTTAAAATCAAACATTTATGGCCATGAGGGGAATGAATCATTATTTTTTCCCATTGGTTCCCCTTCCTTACTGAATTTTCACTTTTCAGTGAACTCCATATTTTCTTTGTTTCCTTTCTTTATTTATTTTCTTTTTTCGGAGAAACGATTTGCGTTACTATTGTTGTTTAATTAACATTGTTTTTTTAATTATTTTTTATGCTTGAGCTGTATGGAATCAGAGAAAAAGAAGTGAAAAAAAAATGGAATTTTTTGGTATTTTTATTAACAGATTTGATGATGTGGCTGCAATATTGACTTCTTTTAATTGATAAGTGTTGCAGACAGGCCACTCAAGGGTGTATTCAGGAGATCCATGAGAAGGAACCAAGGGACACAGTAACAAATTCAAGGACTTTGTTATGTGAGGGGTAATACAAGGAGAATTAGTGATAATTGAATGAATGATTGTAATTTCTCAATAGCTATAGTTTTACATTAGTGTGACATGGAGGGAGAGTGTCTTGGCACATCAGGTGTTTGATGATATGCCAGGCTGGAGAATTAGTTACAAATGATAGAGATTCCTTGTAACCAACTATATAAGGGGAGTGGTAATGAGAAGAATGGCATCTTGGCCATATTTTCCAGAATTCTCTCTTTTCTATTCCCTTTCTCCTCCTGCCTCTCCATCCCTTCCTTAGATCTCCTTCTCTCTTCCTCTGTTCTTTCTCCTTCCAGACTCCAGACCAGTAAATTCAGCATCAATTTGGTGCTTTCGTTGAGAGTTTTCAGATGGCGGATGGAATGAAGACCAGAGCGAGAGCTATGGAGGAGCAACTTTCTTCTATGGCTGAGCAACTCGCTCGCTTCGATTCGGTAATTCCACAACTCGAGACGCTCTATTCGACGGTCCAGCAACATTCGGAGACGTTCGAGGTGATGAAGAAGAGTCACGAGGAATCTGTCGATATTCTTAGAAGCTCGCTGGCTGCCCAACAGACGGTGATGGCGGAGATGATGCTCAAGTTACAGCAGATCGATAGACCCCCGATCTCTTCCCCACCCCTTCTGCCGTTACCGATCCATAATTCAGGTACCTCACAACACCAATTCTCACCCCACTTGTCATCTTCGGTGAGATCACAGCCTTCTATGCCAGCAACCCGATTACCAGCAATTGAGGTTCCTTTCTTTGCTGGAGAAAACATCCTTGGATGGTTATTTAAGATCAATCATTTCTTCACTTTCCACCAAATTCTTGAAGATCAACGCCTCGACATCGCGGCGTTCTATATGGCTGGTCCTGCTCTGCAGTGGTTCCAGTGGCTCCATCTAACGGGTCAGCTTACAAATTGGAACGATTTTGTTCGCAAAATCGAGCTCCGATTTGGTCCGTCTTCATACATGAACCATGAGGCAGCCCTCTTCAAGCTCAAACAGTCATCATCTCTTATGGCTTATTTGCAGGAATTTGAATGTCTGTCCACTAGGGTCACTGGTCTGAGCCAACGAACCATGAGGCAGCCCTCTTCAAGTTAAATGGGGATGGGGCCGCGCTCATGTGGGCGCTGGAACCACCCATACACAGCCACTATTCACAACTCCCATAAATGTGTCCTCAGCCGAGAATCGAACTCTCACCACTCGGTGAGAGTTTTATCGGCGACCCGTGTACCAATAGACCCAAAGGTCGTTGGCCATACCATGCTAGTTTTGATTCTAAAGTTAGTGTGGTTACTAAAATCGGTGGTTTTGGCAAATTCTTGGCATGTAACTTTGTATTCCTGTCTGTTTGAAACTCTGCTCAACTTCCTGATTTCATTATTTAGATTGCCATTGGTCTATGTATGTGTTCAACACTATGTAATAGTGGATATTTTCTCAAGTATCAATTTTGTTGACTGTGTGTAAGTTTCAGACACTTTGGCCTTTCAATCGGAAACAACTATTGTTAATCCTCTACACCATAACAAACACTGAGCTGTTTGAGGCCATTTACTTATTTTGTTGTTATGGAGCTTTCTATTCAATGAACAATTCTAATGTTGGGTACATATCACAAAGAATATGACAGCAAATGGTGTGGTTAATTTGAAAAAAAAAAAAAAAAATTCCATTCTACGAAAGCAGTTCCCATATGCCATGTTATTATTCATTTGGACTATGGCCACTAATTGGAAATTTCTTCTCAGCATATTATATTGTTTACTGGAAATTTTCTTTGTGCTATTCAATGGCATATTCTCAATATCATATTATAGACACTAAGGGCCATTTGCACCACCAAGTGCACAAGAGGGCCTGAAAGAACAGAGCCTGCAACAAGTGTGACCAGGGGTGAAGCCAGTTGCATTTGGTGGCTTGTAGAATGATACCATGAAACTTCTGGTATTATTGGCCATGCTCCTTTCAGTTCATCTCATAAGATTGCCTTATTTACATTGTTATTTTGAAAAGAAAAAGAAAAAGAAAAAAAAAGTAAGATTGGAGCAACTTTTGGGGCTTGTTATTATTTGAGCTCTCTATGAAATCGATTTGTATCTGGAGGCATAAAACTATTGTTCTCATAACTTATGACCAAATGTTTTCAAAATGTCAAGATATAGTAATATCACTAAAATATCTATTTTCACCCAGTATCAAACCTGGAGATTTGATGTTTGAATACAACATATGTTAGATAAGCAGGCCCATGTTTCCCTTGTCAGATTTGTGTGTGAAATTTACAATACTACTTTGGCATATACCTGGTGAAATGCAATTTTGATTGAACTTCTTTCTGCCAATTTCCTAAAATTAAATGACAAATATTTCTCATTCAACTCTGTTACTGCATTGATTCTGAAATAGAGGTTAATTTTTTTTTATTTGCATCTGTTCTGTTTTGAATTGTTTGTACAGAATGATTTTTGATGGACCAGACAATCTCTACATCAAGAAGTTATAACCAGACAAGCAAAAGAATGTAAACAATGCAGCTCCACTTAAAGCACACATCTTATCTACCAACCTTTCCTTCCTGTTCTTCACGTCAAGGGCTTCCTTCTGCTTGCTCTGGTACTTGATATATCCCTCCTCAATGGCACGCCGGTCTCTGCTCCTTGTCGAACAGCTCAATGCCCAGTAGAGGACCATCAAGCTCCCCCGCCCGTTGACATGCATACCATCCACATCCTCCACCTGCAGCATCACCTCCACCATTCTCAGCTCAGTCATTGCCATCGGCCTCTCCAAGACACGGAACCTCAAGTCGATCACATACTCCACCCCACCGGCTCCACCAAGCAACTGTTGATCAATTGGCAGAGGACAGCTGAACCTCACAAGCAGATTGCCTTCTGATGGCCAGTTCTTCTCTACCAATGTAGGGCGCCAGCTCGAGAGATTCACAGCGACACCATTCCTAGAATCCAACAACACCCAGCTCAACCTCAATTCATCAAGCCTCTTGTACACCTCCTTCACAGCCTCCTCCCCTTCAGCCATTAGAGGAGGAGATGCACCATCATCAAGTGCATCCAATCTGAATGGGCAGTCAAGGAACCAGCTCCCTGTGTTATGCATGGGGATACCATGCACTACGTTAGAAAACACACAAACTCCTCCATAGAACACATCAACCAGAGAGACAAGCTCTGAAGGTGTACTAATGAATCCCTGCTGCTGTTGCTGTTGCTGTTGCTGTTGTTGTTCTGGATTGTAAAGGACAAGTGGAAGAGAGTTTGAGTAGAACTTAGCAAAGCCACCTGAAGAGGAGATGATATCATGAACTCTATGTTCCTTTGTAGAAGGCCAGGTTGTTTGGCAAAGATTCTCCCAAAGGTTCTTCTCCTGTGAGGCCTCCCGGAGGCCGGTGCTTGCGCAAGAGGCCGATACGATTGCAGGGCCATCAGCACGAGCCAGTATCTCAATCAGCATGTCTCTGTTCAACCTGTTCATGGGCACAGCCTTCTCCATGATCACTGATTCACAGATGTGTGTGTGTGTGTACTTCTCTGTATTCTATTATTGGCAATGGAAAAGATACATAAATAGTAAATGCATGATTACAACAAAAAGAAGAGTTGGGAAAGAGAAGAAGGTTCAAAGCAGTTGGGCAAGTGAACGTGCCTTGTAAATTATAATGGTCTGAAATAAATAAATAAATATTGGTTGACGTGAAGCTTGTTCAAAGGCAATGAACGAGTAAATAATAATTATAGATTTATGTATGTGAATGAAGTTGGGTTGGATCATCCTCACAACTCTACTCGTCAAAATCCATGCGCCTCTTCTTCTGGAAAAATTGCACTACTCGTTACAGCCACCTTGTTTATATATTATTAATATATTTATCTATGATAGTTAATAGCCAATGTAAAAATCATGTTGAAAAAATTTATTAATCTTTGTCCCTTGTAACCCCTTACTCTGTCTTTTATATAATATATATATTTAGTGGTTTGTGTTAATTAAAATATATGTATATATATAATATTTAGTTTTAATTAGTGCTAATTAAAATTAAATAAAGTTTGTGATTGATTGAATTTGCGTGTCAAGGATGTGATTCGCTTGTGTTATTCACGCAACATATATGTCAGTTTCTTTAATAATTTTATTGATAACTTCCGGTTAAAACTTGCTAAGTTTATAATTATTGATTAATGATAGTCTCAACTCTTGAAACGTGTGGGAATTTCATAACAATATACATATAATTTGATGATTAGTGTGAAGGGGATATCAGACCAATTAGAATGTTCAAACTAGTTTGAAAATGTATAGTGGTCTATTCTTTCATGTTTGAAGTTGTTCAATATTTACTTTTTCATAATAACTTTATTGATTTTTCTTTCATAGAAGCAATGTTTTGTTAGGCAACCGGTTCCAGTCCAACCGGTTCACCCGGATTTATTTTTTTCAAATAAATAAATATTTAAAAATTAAAAATAAAAATAAAAATTAGTAAAAAATAATTTCAAAAATAAGAAAAAATAATAAAAAAGATACAAAATTACATATTGCAAAGTTGAATTACCTTTATAAGGTCACAAAGTCTCAACTTTACATAAAATTAAAATTTTCAAAATACAAATATACAAAGATACAACTATACAACAAATATTGAAAAATTAAGAATTAAATAAAATATAAGTATACAAGTATACAACAACAATAATAATGATTAGAAAATAAAAATCAAACCGTTCAAATGCTTAATTTAACATTTTAACTTTAATGATTTAATTATTGATTAGTGTAAATTATAAGTTAATCATGATAAATTAATGATAATAAATTTTAATATATTAATATTTTTATGCATCTTGTTTTTTTATTATGACTTTTTTTGCCTTTTTAAAATTTGGGTTGAGTCAATGAGTTTATTAACTTTATTTAAGTTTTTTTAATTATAAAATAAATAAATTAATTAAATAATTTAAATTAATAAATTAACCCATTTGTCCGGTTTAATCGGTTCATCAGTTCACCAATTAAATTGGTTGAACTGATCGGTTCGGTTTTTTAGTGGTTTAACCCATTTGATCCGGTTTTTAAATCATTGTAAAAAAGTAGGTGATTTTTCTTGAAATTTATATAAAACATATCATATAATTAATGTTGTTGTTGACTTTTTGCCTTGTTTATTTGCAATTCAATAAGTGAACTCCCTGTTCATGTCTACCCAAAGGATCATCCAGATAGCTTGACCTCTTCCTTGAGTTGACCATGTATATCCACTCCATTAAATGTTTTCAATTGCGTGTTATTAGCTTTGAAACTAAATTACGTGCCCTCTAATTAATTGTATTTTAATTAATTTTTCTAGATGGATGGTAATTTGGGTTTGACCTCCTCCTTTCATTGACCATGATTATCCACTCCTTCTGTATATTACGGTACATTGTTTAAAATTAAAATAATATAATTAAGTAATAGTATATGTACATACATACGTATATATATTTCCATCATAAGTGAAAACCTCTTCTCCTTTAAATTCTTTCACCGTTTTGATTATGAGCGCATCACTGACGCTGGCCCTTGGACTTTTGATGGTAAACTCCTTGTTTGGAGGAGCCTTCACCTAGGAGATATACCAAATGAGACAGTCTTAAATATTGTTGCATTTTGAATCCAACTTTACAATCTACCCTATGGTTTCCATATAGAAGAAGTGTGCCGTCTCCTTGGTAGTGCGCTTGGCCGCTTTGTTTGTTGGGACAACAAAGGATCCATAGTTGAATGGCGAACTTATACACGAATAAGAGTGGAAATCAATATCCCTCTTCCCCTAAAGCAAAAACTCACCCTGCGACTTGTAAGGGGCGACGAAGTTATGATCAATCTAAAATATGAGCAGCTCCCCTTGTTTTGCTTTTTCTGTGGTATAATAGGCCATGCTGATACTGGCTGCCATGCTTTTTTTTCTTCTTCAATATAAATCTCTTCCAAAACCTTACTCTGCAAAGCTCCATGCTCCACAACGACGCCCATCGGCGGTGGCCATCGTTAGTCCCTGGTTGCGTGAGAACCACACAGATCCTCACTGTGCTCATCAAGTAATGTAATTACCAAGACCGGTATTTTCAGAATGTCACCAATCCCACAATGTTGCTACAGGGCAAGCAGATGATCCACTAATTAATGCCTGGATTCCATCATATGCATAATCCAATTGCAAACTGCCAATCCTTGGCACTTATCCCATCTACAATTCCCCCTTCACCCCATATGACCCTTTCATCCTCTGATTCTAAGAGAAAACGCACAAACTCTGAAGTAGCTCCCAAGTTCAAGCTTATCACCGTGTCCTGCCATCTAGACCCTCCATCAGCCATGACTCTTATTGTTTGAAACTGTCGGGGACTGGGCAACCCCCGAACAGTTGGCGAACGTGGGGATCTTGTATCCTCACTAAAGCCCATATGTATATTCTTAATAGAAGTCAAATTACCCATAGCTCGTGTAGAAAATGTAAGGGTAACTCTAGGTTTTCACTCTCTCTTTTATGTTGACAATGTTAACTCAGGTGGAGGCCTTGCCTTGATGTGGAATGATAATATCAATATCCATTTCCGTAGTTTTCACACTTTCACATTGATACTATCCTAAGACAGAGACATCAAGAGGAATGGAGATTTATTGGTTATTATGGGCATCCTGAGAGAACTCATTGACATGAAACTTGGTGTCTTCTCCAGCATCTTCGCTCTAATTCAAATTTGTCGTAGTTATGTTGTGGTGATTTTAACGAGCTCCTGATATCAACTGACAAGCGGGGTGGTTGTCCTCCTTTTCTCCGTCATATAGGCGATTTCGAGGCTGCTATTTCTTACTCAAATTTTATTGAAATTCCCATGGTTGGTCCATATTACACCTGGGAATGAGGCAGGGGCACAACCAATTGGATACAAGAAAGGCTAGACCGGGATTTTGGAATGCCGGATTGGCTTCAGCGCGTCCCAAATTCCAATGTAACAAATATTCCCACATCAACCTCTGACCACTATGCTCTACATATCTTGTGCCAATCTCCTCCAAGAAAGGCTAGACCGGGCTTTTTGAAATTCCGGATTGTTGGAATGTCTTTCAATCATGTTGGTCCAATCGTTCATTGGCAATATCTCTTCGTTTACAGGAGTGTAGTACTCAGCTTAAACGTTGGAGCGCTAGCCACCATCAATGGGGTAACTTCAAACTTCAACTAAAGCAGACGTGGTCTAGATGGGTTTAACTTAGGTTTTTTTCAAAAAACTAGCATCTTATTGGCACTGACAATATTGATTTTTGTTTATCCTATTTATAGTTTGGCAATATTCCTGCAAGTATGAATTCAACAACCAGCCTTCTGATCCCCAAGTCCAACAATTCCTCCCACATCTTTGAATTCTAACCCATCTCACTTTGCAATGTTCTTTAATAGTGCATCTCGAAGGTTCTTGGCAATCGCATAAAGAGCGTTCTTCAGTCAGTGATTTCTGAAAATCAATCAGCTTCCTCCCTGGTAGGCTTACAACAGATAACATAATTCTAGCTCATGACCTCTGCTATTTTCTAAACCAAAGAACAAGCGGAAATCAGGGGGTTGCGACTTTAAAACTTTACATGAACAAGGCATTTGATAGAGTGGAATGGCAATTTCTTCATTTTATGATGGTGGAGCTTGGTTTTGATGAAGCTTGGAAAAATCTTATCTTTAACTGTATAACAACGGTGGAGTTCGATTGAACGGGAAGCTCAGTCAACAAACCCATCTTTTATTCGCAAATGATTCTTTCCTATTCTTTCGTGCTTCAGCTCAAGACTACGCTAATATCAACGAATGTCTCAAATTATATCAGCGAGCCTCAAGACAACAAAATCTGCTATCTCTTTTACCAAAAATTTTCCCATTGATCAGCAACTTTTCCTAGGTTCTCTCCTACATATCCCAGTGGTGACCAAACATGATAAATATCTAGGCCTTCCCATCTCCCTTGGTCAAGAAAAATCAAATGCTCTACAATTCATAGTGGACAAAACCTGGAAAAGAATACAAAATTGGAAGTGCAAGTTTATTACGTTGCAGGCAAAGAGATTGTGCTAAAATCTATTGCGCAAGCAAATCCGGTCTATGTATTTGGAGTCTTCTTGCTACAAAAAACTATTTGTCAAAAGCTTGAATCTATCTTCAATTCATTTAGGTGGTGCAAGTCACACTCTATGGGGTACCATTGGTGTTCATGGAATCGGTTGAGCTGGCCAAAAGATCTTGGCGGTTTGGGCTTTCGCAAACTTCACTCTTTCAATTTAGCCCATGCTGCGTAAACAAGGATACGGTGGAGAATTATGCAATATCCTTATTCTCTACTGGCTGGATTCCTCAAAGCAAAGTATTTCCCCAATACTGATTTCCTTCATGCAAAAATAGGTAGCCATCCTAGCTCAGTATGGAGTATAATTCTTGAGTGAAGACATCTGTTGCAGGAGGGAATGGTTTGGCGGATTGGCAATAGCTCTACCATTCAAGTTTGGCATGACCCTTGCCTTCCTATCCCCCACAATCCAAGACTTCAAAACCAACCTACTGCTGGATTTACGGACATAAGGATGGAAGACCTTCTTTTATCAAACCTAGTGAGATGGAATATAGATCTAATCTGTACCTTGTTTGATGAACGAGATGTGGATGCCATTCTACAGATCCCGCTTTCTATTAGACAAATACCATATCATCTTGGATGGAAATTCACTGAAAGTGGTCAATATTCAGTGAAAAGTAGCTACAGGCTCGCCCGACACTAGCCCTTGCCTTCCTTTTCAAATGTTTGGACTGATTGTTGGAAACTCCCTATCCCACCAAAAGTCCAAAATTTCCTATGGCGTAGTGAGCTTGCAAGAACATTCTTCCAACTAGAGCTAATCTAATCTCCACCGACGACATGTCATCAATGAGCTTATCTCTGAAAAATCCATTGTCGACCGGACCATATGGCATTTTAGGAATCACATCCTATGGGGCGTGGAACATCAGACTCCGGTAGTCATCCTTCAGCGCTCTATGTAATTCTTCTCATAATGGAAACACGCCCAAGAACATCTTCATCCATCTCGTATGTTAGTGCCTCCACATACATATTGGTTAACCCCTCCATCTGGTCGTCTCAAGTGCAATTTTGTTACAGGCTTTTCATCAACCACTTTACAAGCAACTTTTGGAGCACTCATCTGAGATGAATAGGGGAAATTCTGCAGCGCTCTGCATGGCTCACTTAGCTTCACAGTTAGTCCAAATTCAGGAAAGTCCTCCTCTGGCTACTCAGCTGCAATCTTGATCACATCATCCTGGAATCAGATTCCGTGGAGGTTATCTCTAAGGTAAATGCAGCTACATCTTCTCCACTAGGAGCTCTTTTCTTGATTGTTCTAGGTGACTGCTATAAACTTTTCTCTGCTTTTACTGATATGAAAATACAGCTAGGGATGTCAATTGGCCCGGCCCCGACGGGGAACCCTATTCCATGTCTCATTGCATTGGGGCGAGGGTCAGGGCCAGGGCCGGGGTCGAAAAAAAAAATTCTCCGTCGGGGCTGGGGCCGGGGAATATCCTCCCAACTCCAAAATATTAAATATTTAATTTAAATAATATATATATATATTATTTAATATATATATATATATATTTTATGTAATAAATATCTAAATAAAAATTGAAAAAAAAACCCATATATATATATATTTATTTATTTAGCAAATTATTAATAATTAAATTAGAATTAGTATACAAATTAAATAAAATTCTAAATTCTTATTAACTATATTGCATTTTTAATTTTTTTTAGATTTGCAAATAATTTATTGGTGATTGTGTATGTTGGTATTTTGTGCTAGGTCGTATTTGTAAATGAGTTCTCAATTATTAAAAATTTTTATGGTATTTTTAGCAAATATTTTATAAATTTTATTTTAAATAAAAATAATTTTTTTTAAATTTATTAATCGAGGCCGAGGAATTCCCAAACCAAGAAAATCCCCATAGGAACGGGGATGGGGAAAAAAAAAATTTCCCGTATTCTGGTTCGGGGCCGGGTTCGGGGATGAGAATATGATTTCGGAGTCGGGACTGGAGAATGTATCCCCGTGAATCCCGTCCTCTTGACATCTCTAAATATAGCATGTATGACGATCGACAAAACGAGCATCTCATCTTTTTGATTCATTGTTGTATTTGAGACGAGGGTGGTTGCACCTACCTTGTCTCCTTTCCTCTTGCTTTGTGATGAAGCCCTTTGAATGAATTTTTTTGAGCTTTGTTTTTTAATCTTGTCTAGATTTTTACATCATAAAAATTTGCACATATTTGTAAAACATATAATTTTTTTATAAATATAAAAAAATAATTAATATGAATTATTTGCATTGATTTTTATTTTCCATTTTAAATGTATAAAACAAATTATTAAAGCATAAAAATTTTGGTGTCACAAATATAAATAGACATATAAAACTCACATTTTCTTTCTTGTAAACATAATAATAAACCTTATCATAATTTGTCAACTTTGACAAAAATCCTGATTTATCTATTTATTAAAAAAAAAATTAAGTAAAATAATAATAATAAAATTGCCATCTAAAAATATATCCAAAAAGAAGTAGAGCAACTCAACCAATACAAGATAGTGACAACAAAAGATAATGGCAAACAACTTTACAAGGGAGAGAGGACAACCCCTAGAGACGTAAAAAATAAAAAATAAAAAAATAAAAATAAAAATAATAAAAAATAATAATAATAATAATAATAATAAATTCAACTAATAAGTCTAATATCTAGAAATCGAAAATTATTAAGATATCAGTGATAAAAAAAAAAAAGCAAAAAAAAAATTGACTTCTGAATATTATTTTTTTCAATATAATAATACTCCAACAATATCTAAATATATCTTGATTCCCCCAATGGAAAGTTCAATTTTATTGGCAAGGCAAGTCTTATTTGCTGTGCATACGTACGGTGCTCATCAACATGATATCACCCTTGAACAGGAAAACCTTGTTAGTTGATATATAAAAATAAATAACACACGTTTATGATCAAAACACACACACACACACGAGTATGAGGTTGTGCATGCTCTAATTGTAAGCGTATAATATATTAACTTTCTTGTTAACGTTCAAGCAAAAATCATTCTTCTAGTAATTCCATCTCGAGTAATTAAATTAATAAATATTAGTATGTATATATAGATCTAGGTTTATATTCTCATGCATTTATTTTTGGAAAATTTACAATAACTAACTATATAAAAATATTAAAACTATGATTGTATTCAATAAATAAAAACTGTTTGCATAAAGATATTTTGAATAAAATGAGTGGTTCATCAATATGCATTAATAGCTATGTATATATCGTAGTACGTAGTCATATATAGATAGAAGCTCACAAGTTGAAGCATATCCACATGAGACTTTCATAAGCTTATTCTTATCATTATCATCATTATTATTATTATTAGTAAAACATGTCTTTCAATCTGACAAACATAATATAGTTCTCACATGGGGCTCATCAATCTTATTCAAGACACAAAACCTAACTAGTAATTAACTGGAGACCCTTTAAAACAACAACAGCAACAACAACAACAACAACATGCAACAACAAGAAGGAAAAGAAAAAATTCAGTTGATAACCCTACAATTCAAACGTATCTCTCCATCAGTTCCAGTGAGCACACCAATACGTCCCATCTTCACCATGGCATCATAGAACTTGGCCTTCCAGATTCCTCCAAAGACAGCGTTTGCCCTAACCAGAGGAGCTGTCGCTGTGTCGGAGATGAGTGTCTGGTCGGAGATGAAGAGCCCACGGTTCTTGAGAATGTTTTTAAAATAGTTTGAATCCACAGTGTTTTGACTAGTTGGATCCATTGGTACTACCAAGCTTGTGTTAGTGCTCCCTTGTGGACACTGTGACTTCAGCTCTGCTGCATAGTTAGCATCCAAGCTTGGATCTTGGCTCACTGTTGAGTTGAAATTATACAGCCTGTTCTGGAACGATCCGCAGTGGGATCGACCAATGGTGTGTGCTCCTGCATGCATGCAGAGCATGCATACGTGAAAAAGATTAGTATAGTTACACAGTGTATATGTGTATATATATATATCATATATGATTTTTGTTTGTAAGTTTAGTTAGGTTAATATTGGTACCAGAGAGTGTAACCATGTCTTTTTGAGTGAGGTTTTGTTTTTGGAAGCTTTGAGTGAGCTGGCTGACATTAAAGTTGGGGCCTGGTAAGTTGGCGAATGTTTCTGAAGACAATGAAACTCTTCCATCTCTTCTTCCAGCTGGAACTTCGTATGGGATAATCATTTCAGTCTATGCATACATATAACAAATTTATCAAGGAAAGTTAAAAGCTTATAATTAAACAAAAAATTGAGAATAATTAAGATGGAGAGATTAATCATGATTAATTAATTAATTACAAAAGCAAGGCTGTCTCTAGCTGCAAAAGCAAGGATATCAGCGCATGAAACAACTCCTTTGCATTGAGCTTCAAGTCTTGTCTTAGCACTGTCAATGACTTCAAAGCCTCTTAGACTAGGATTGTTGATTGGTGAATCCTTTTCTGCTGTATTTCCAGGGGTTGAGTCAATGAGCACAGACCCATCACATCCCTGCAGCACAAATATATATATATATATATATAGTTTCATTTTAGAGTTCATGACCCATACATGCATGCACGTAGGATTAATAATTAAAATTACATCATCCCTAGTAAACTTTATTCATGAACATATATAAAGAAAGGGAAATTAATCCTAGTGATATATGCTCACCCTGACAAAACAATCATGGAAATGCATTCTGACAAGGCCAGCAGCCAGTTCAATAATCTTACTCAGAGCCTTGAACACTTCTTCCCTCACAATGTTCTCTGCTTGAGGACATGTCTTCTGATAGAAATCCACTTGAAGTTGATCAGCCTGAATGCCAATACAACACATCATGAGAACCATAAACAAACCACACAAGACCAACCTTATTCTTAACCCCATCTCTAGCTCTATAGTTTCTAATTGATCTCTGGCTCTCTCTATATACTACTATGAACTATTTGCAAGGTTGGGCAGAGGCCAAATCCTATTTATAGATGAAAAGCTGAAGGCATTTGGACATGTTTTCTAAGTTACAAAGAACCATATGAGGGACACGTTGGATAGCACGGGCATTGGGCTTGATAGGACAATGGAAATTAAGGTCACTCTGGTAGTTATTTTAAATTATAAACAAGAGATGAAGTATGTGTGCATATATATATATATATATATATATTAACAATGTCCCACGAGGGTAATAGTTTGGTAATGTGGAAATTAAAAGAAAGACATATCAGTGCAGGTGGAGGTCACACTTAGGCCAAGTGGTGGAGTATTATTAATATAGAATAATAATGAATGAGAAGTTTGGTATACATAAATAGATGGGATGAACCAATAAGAGATTGAGGATCAAGAAGAGGAAGAAGACAAATGTGGAGCTAGATGTGCTCGTGAACTTTGACTTATGAGAGCTTGCATGATAAAGTTTAGAAGATTAATTCATTGTGGAATATTAGATCATGCAAATATAGATTTAATTATTTGTCCGGGTATAGTTTCAGGACTTTAGGGGGGGAGATTAATTGGAAGTTGGCTGCCAAGTTTGACACTTTGACTTGTACATAAGCTGACACAAATCTGTGGATAATCATTTTTTATGTGCCCAGTGAGAGAGCAAGTGGTTTATCCATGTTTATCAGTTTTTTATTTTGTTGAGAATTTTCTTGCATGCGCCTAATTATGTGATTGCAAACCATTGTCAGTATCCAATTATTATAATCTTATAATTAATTAATTTGAGCACGGCCAAATTTAGTTTCGCATGGGGCAGATGTTAGATGATCTTTGGACTTATAAAGAGGTCTAATACGTAATTTTTTTTAAATAAACTATATAATAACTATTAAAAATAAAAGACAGTGTTCGACACCTAACTTGGCCATGTGTTAGATGAATTTCAGACTAATAAGGGTTGAATAACTCTCAATCAGATCATTCTTTTTATACATATGTTTGGATTTATAAAAAGTTGGATAACTCTTAATCAAATTAGTCTTTTGGAGTGCAAACCCATCGGTCTAATACATAAATTTTTTTTATAAAAAACAAACTATCGATACATACTATTAAAATAGATGTATAATTTACCTCGAGATCGTTTCAAGGAATAATATTAATTTTTTTTAATAATATTTAAATTTTTATTTATATTAATTATAATATTAATGATCGAAATACATTAATTACACCTAATTATTTATATAATAAATGTCTATAAGACTTTTAAAATCCAAAGTATAAAATAGTTTTTATGGTAGGAGGTGTCTAATTATATTATTTTATATATGATATTGTCTCAAAACTCTTTACAAAATTTTAAAATCTCCGATGCGAAACCGGAAAAAATGCCTAGTATATATTAAAATAAAAGACAAACCCAACATTTAACTTGGTCATGTGTAGATGAACTTCAGACTTATAAGAGATTGGATAACTCTCAATCAGATCAGTCTTTTGAGCTGCCAACTTTGTGCTTTGATACATGACTTTTTTATAAAAAAAAAATAAACTATATATATATAGTTTACCCGCCAGCTAACTTGAAAATTTGATAAATTTTTCAAAATATAAAAATATATGAATTTGGTACCAATTCACAAAATTCAAAAAACTTTACTGTGCAAAAATTTAAGACAGAAAAATAATAATAATAATTGTCACTTATTTGCACACGTACAATAGGTGAGAAATGAGAGGAGGATTTTGAAATAGACATGGAAATTTGCCCTGGAATTAGATTCCACTTTAATTAGGTCCTTTCATTCACCAAACCAAATCCATACACAATTTGGACTCTATTCATATACAAACATTTACAGCTTGAGTTGTCCTTTGCCATTTATCAGTTATCTTGTTCTTTACTTTTCTTTTATTACACTTGCATGAGGTTGTGATTCTCATGAACATCTCTGTAATTTTCTTACCCTGGTTGGTAATTTTTGAAGGTTAATCTAGAACTGGCTGTATGTCAATTTCTAAGAGCACACATTCTAAGATCTGTTGATTGAATTCCCCATTCTCTGGGTGTGTATATAAATATATAGGTTACAACAACAGACCTATGAAAAAATTATGGTAAGAAAATTAATTTAACTTAGGAATTGAATTGATGAAGCAGAACTTGTTGGGCTCACCTTCACCTAAACAATATGAAGATTTAAGATTAGGATCACTTGGTTTCCGGATAACATCGATTGAGAAGCTCTAAGAGGAGAACAGCAGCTGAGTCTTTCGCCTTCTTGACACTGGGCATTGGTTCTCCAATGCACTCATCGGTCCAGCCTCGAACTGTTGTATTCACACGCACAGAGTACACGAACCTTTTCGCATGAGCCGGACCTCCTTCATTGATACAACGGTATTGAGGCATCGGCCACTGCCTTCGTAAGCATATGTCGTTAAGGGTTTGTCTGGTGAAGACCTGAACCCCATTTTTCTTGTCTCCATTTTCAGCTTCTATCTTTGATGCCTTCTCCTCCTTCTCCTTCTCCTTCTCCTTTAAAACAACAAGGGCATTTCTGGCTGCCAATTTTTGTGCCATTTTCTTCTGCGGGTTCTGAGCTATTCCAATCTGAACACCATCAATGAAAACCTCGACTGTAGCCAGATTTCCAGCTCGTGTTGCCTTGTATTCCAGGCCCTCCGCTTGCTGCTGACACCGCTCTTGGAGTTCTCTCACTGGATGCATCGGCAGAGTGTCAGGGGTCACCATGGGATGAAGCAAAGGTTGGAAGACCTGACAGATATCATGCAAGGTTAGTCTTGAGTCAATGGCATAAGTCAGATGGTTCATGAATAGGCAACAACAGACAATGAGTGAAATGTTAATAACAAGAAGAACAGGAATCACCTTCCAGACCACCGAAGTATCACGGCCATTGTCAAGAAAAATGGCACCGGCAATAGATTCAACTATATCTCCCAAAACTTTTGGAGCTTTGCAATCTCCAAGGCCAAAAGAATTAAAACCTGGCTTTGACAGTTCATCCTGAACATCCTTCACAAAGTCTCGAATCTGCAGAAAGCAACAAGAACATATCATAAATACTTGTTTTCTTTTGTGTCAGGGTGGGAAATTAAGCTTTTATCCTCTGCCTGATAAAGTGACATAGATGAACCTGGGTTTCCAGGGCACTTGATCCATGACGAAGATGTAAATGCAGCTTGTGCTTGACAGCAACACGAGCAAAGTTTTCATTATTAACAGCAGCAGCTCGTAAGTCAGTGAGGCGCCCTGGCGGCAAATCAGTGTATGTGAAGAACAAATGTCGCGTGATTAAATGATCCAAGACAGCATCACCAACAAATTCCAGCCTTTGATAACAAGAAACACCAGAGGAAGGCCTCGAAGCATGGGTTATCGCCTCTAATAACAGGCCCCTGTCTTTAAACTTCACATTTAATGCACCTTCCAATGAGTCAAAGTCTACACTTCTCATAACACTTTCTGGTATGTTATAAGGCTTCACATACTCCATTTCTTGAGGGTCAGACTCCACCTGAATCCCTATCCAGTTCATTAGATGGTTTGCAGCATTCTTCCCACCTTCGACATAATACACCCCAATCAAAGCTTCAACAACATCAGCCAAAGTTTTGCTAGAAAGAACTCTGTAGCAACTAGAATCACCTTCCAGCTCCCCATCTTCCCTTGCATTTTCTACACAATCATCATAAAAATCATTTTGTGGCTCAATGGCAACAGCAGCGGATTCCTCATTACTAAATAAGGTTGCCTCTGATTCTTTACTATCTTCATCAAAAACAGGAAGCACACCAGGTGCAGCCCATCTGGATGGGGAAAATCTGTCTGCTTGGATGTAGGACTGAAGTTCTTTATTAAGAGCATACTGGTATAATACCATGTTGCTCACCATCTGTTGCCGCATTCGAGTAAGCTGGCCCTCATGTTTCTGTGGGTATTTAAGAAAAAGATATCTACTAACAACCCACTTCAGATATGCATCACCCAGAAGCTCTGCTCTTTCATAGCAGAAAGTCTCCTGACATGAGGCGGCAGTCAAGGCTTCCAAGATCTGAAATAAAACTTACTAATATGACGAGCTTGTGACAATATATCAAAAACTTGGAACAACAGCAGCAGTAAGTAGATATAGCATACCTTGGCAGCTGGAACAGGATAATTGATCATATCCTTAAGCTGAACAGCAAGAAGCATACTCTCCACTCGCCTCATTATTGAAGGCAACCTCTGAGCACCTCGAACAAGGGCCCCAGGGAGTGGATGGACAAGACACAGCTCAGGAGGTAAGAAAACATAGTAGGTTTTGTCTAAGTTCCCATCAAATTCTCCTTCTGCTGCTGGAACACAAATAATTAATTTGAGTATCTAGAAATTCAAAAAGTCGTAAAATAAAATGTGAACATAAACATCAAATCACACTAATATCAAACCTTCAGAATGTTCAAATCTAGGGGAAAGGAGATTCTTGCAATATGAGACACCTCGTCCACGTATAAGAGGCTGTTTCTTATAAATCAACTCAACTCCATACCTGCAACATGGTGGAATAATGACATAAATAGATTCACCTTAATCAATTCTGCAGAATAAAAGAGAAGGCTTCACAATCTCCCCCAGAAACAAGAAGTTATTTCACCATCAGGAAATATGAGGAAGTTGATACATGAAGCACATATATTTCAAATAGTAGTAACAGCTTGTTAGAAAGACATGTAATCAGTTTCATGAAGTAAAACAACTTTATAATCATTGATGTCCACTTATAGTAGTTTATATGATTAGATAACAAGCACACGACATCAGAAAAACAGAATACCATCAACATAAATCTGTCAAACCATAAAAAGTATCACTATTGCTTACTTTTGCCTGTAGTAATCAGCATAGGAACTGTACTCCAAAGGTCCTAGATATCCCTCCTTTCGAGGGAATGAGTTCTCTGCATTCATTTCATAGCGCACAGAATCCACATAAAACCTCTTTCCTGAGTGCACAGCTGTTACAACCCTCCCAATTAGATCCTTCACATCAATACAAGAATCTGCCGCCATCAATATGCCTCGAGTCCAATCCACATCAAGGCATTCCATAGCGTCTCGCTTAGGAACCAATCCAGACGCTTTCACTATATCAAACTGCGCCACAGCTCCTCTGATGCCATACGTTGGATGAACTTTTGGCCCAGTTGCTAAGCCATGACGCAGCTTTCCAAACCCATACTCCCTTCTATCTCCACCAAGGGTCCGTTCATTGGTACCAAGGTAGACATCTGGGCGAGCCCTCTGAAGGGGATTGCTCCACGCATCAGTCTCTATTATGTTTTCAATAAGGCCCCAGTCGATCTCTTTTAAAGCATCAAGGCACTTCCCACCAACCACAGGGACAAAAAGATATGCTTTTGAAGGATCCCATGGAGTAGTCATGGGATCTACATCAACATCAAGCACAATGCTCATAAGTCTAACATGAAAGCTCTTCAGTGAAACCAGCTGCAAAAACAAAGTTGAAGCTTTGAGAATAAGCACAAAGCATATCATCTACAGCTTTTACCTAATCGGAAATAGTTCAGCATCTTTCTACTTACCTGAGTTTCAGTGATACTTATGGGCCCTCGGAAAACAAGAGATGCCTTTGTTATCATTGTTCTAGCTACAAAGAGATCCATCGAAATCGATAATACCTAGAAAGATAGCATTACAGTGATTATGTAGACCATAAAATCTAGAATGTCTTGGATTGAATGTTATATTAAAAATCATACCTCTGCATCCAGTTCATTGCCAAAAAGCACAGCAAATTCTGAAACTTGTGTAAGGAATGGATCTTTAGAAACTCCAGAGTTAGCACATTTAACAGAATACATGTACAATTGAAATATCTTGGAGCTGTGACAGTCATCTCTGCCACATAAAATCCAATCCCCCTAAAATGATGTCAAAGCATTCATATAAGTGAAGAAAATAGCAAAAAACTAAAGTACCACGACAACAAGATTTGGTACAATGCAAATGTGCATCTTGCTAAAGCACATTAACTTTATATAAAATCATCATGAACTTAAAAGTTCCTAGTATTGGAAATTTCAGAAGCATATTGTAGGAAAGATTATGTTGCATAAGCAGAGGATCTGAGAGATTCAACAGGCTATGACAGGTTAACCAGGCAGCAGTGGAGTTCCAGCATCATGAATAGGGCAAAAAAAATAGTAAAAAGGCCTATGACAAGTGACAACATCTAGTAGCTCTACCAGTCTTTAACTGGTCATTGGGAAGTTATCACTGAGGATTTTAAGGTCATTCACATAAAGCTAGATCATGAAGTCTTGAAAGCATTTCAGTCCTGAAAAAAATTTCCATGACTATGGCAAGAGCAGCTGTCCCTGAGTTGAGCTGACAAAACAAATTCAGTATTGAGTGAAGAAGGAAGCTTTTAGTTAACACCATCTACATGTACAACCATACGTAAGCTAGAGATAAGAAAAGACTACCAATCATCGCAGACAATCCGCCAGAGGTGAAAACTGAACAACCATCACATGTAAGCTGCAATCAATTTGTTGCATATGTGTATTTAATTCTTGAATCCAACTAAGGAATCACAAATGACAAAGCTTTTTCTATCCTCTAGATGAAGTGCATTAGATAAGTAACAGCCTTCATAAAATTTTTACAATTTTTTAATTAAATCAGTTCAAGAGAAAACAACTCCTTGTCAAACATGGTTCCATCCACCTCACTAACTAGGGTATATTAATGATCATACACCAGACACACTGAACATCAGAGGGCCTTTGTCCAAGACATAAAGATAGAAGTTCTTCAACAGCAGCAACAACCTAAGTTGCTGGCAATTTTGGCAAGCACAATTTATTTGCAAGTATCATGGCTCGATTTTAACTAGTGAGGTCTGTCGCATGTCTTACCTATTAGTCATAGTAGAGGTGAATTCTATCATTACAAGCAAAATAACACATACACATGCAGCGATCAGAAGGAAAAAGTCAACCGTATGCAGTTATAGCAGTTAGATTATTTGATCCAGCAATCATATAGAGCTGTAGTGGTGAGAGACATAAAACCATGCAGCACATTCAACCCCATGGCAATACGGATATTGAAGCAAAAAAAATTTCACACAAGTTAGAAGAAACTCACCCGAAGAATTTCTCCAACACCTTCAGGGTAGAACTCTCTATGCCGTGCTGTTCCAGGGAGAGGGTCTCCACCATCCTTCTGTTCAATTTTATCACCTTCCTCCCTATTTCCTTTATCTGGCAAAAGCATGTCAGTAAATGCTCCCATCTCATGCAGTTTCTTGCAAGCAGCCAAGCATACAGCCTACAAGTCAAATATCATATAAGCTGATTTCAGTCTATCCTATGCAGCATACAAAGTCAATTCTACATGCTAAAAGAAAAAATAAATAAATGAATAGTAAAAATAAAATATAAAATGCCATGCCTGCTGTGCGAGGCGCATAGAACTGCAAACAGGACCCTCAAGCTTTTCAAATGGAGCATTACATGGGAGCTGAAGCTTGCATGAATACTCGGTAGAAACTGCAGGTCTCTCATGTCGTTCCATGATAAACTCGGGACGGAGTATTGAGTACCTAAATGAGCAATTCATGTCAAATTCAGTTTTATTGCTAGTAGTTACAGATAGAACATACAAAAACAAGCTGGCACCTGTCACTTGGTAACTGGGAACAGTAAAAATGGATCAGCCCCACCGCAGAATTCAAGCTCACAATTGCACCAGTTGACTGCACCTGGTAAACTGAAGAGGGTAAAGCCTCAGTTAGAGTTAACTTTGAAGTACCCTTCAGATGACTCAGATCAGTCCTCTCAATAGCTTCTTTTCTCAGTGTCTCCTCACTATTACGAGCATTCCTCAAGAATGTTTCATGTGACAAATTCCCTCTGAAACCAGTTTAATCAGGATTCAGATGATTAGCATACAGAACATAAAACACTAATATAATATATATATATATATATATTATATAAGTACCTCTCAAGCATCAATATGTAATCAGATCCAGGCTTCCTTGCACGGCCTCTAGATTGAATATATGCCAAGACAGTTTTAGCAAGGTCAAAGCGAATGACAACATTGCATTGACGAATATCAAGCCCTTCTTCAGCAACACTGGTAGCTACTAATAAATTAACCTGAAAAGCAATATTGGCCACTTCCTCATAGACAGCTTTCGAATAACTATAACAATGTGTCTGCTCTTTTTTATCAATCATAAGCTAATAAATCTTGGCAAAAGTGTAAATGTTAGCAATTGTTCAATGAAGGATGACTTCAATTAGAAACAAAGAGTATAAACAACTGCACTAGACCACTGATCCATAAATTGATTTTCGCAAACAAAAACCAATATCCCTGACCTATATGCTAAGGAGAAGTTGGAGGAACATACTCGACCATCACGAAATTTAGCAATGGTGTCTTGCATTTGACATGTGCGCATTTCCTGATTATTGTTGTGCCCAATCAAGCTCGCACACTTGATGAAGCTTAGAGATGGAAGCTCAGCAAAAACCTGCAGGTAATAGAGAATATTAGTGGATGTTAAAAATGTAAAATCCACTTAATCACGTATAAGAAAACTGGAAACTAATCAACCTTCGGAAGAACCAAAGCAGCAACAACTCGCTCCACAAAGATTATTGCACGAAAATCTTCCGTTTGTTGGTACTTTAGAAGTATTTTAATTAATGCCTGCACTTTAGGGGTGACTTTTCCATCTGCCACAGCAGCTCCAATTATTACATCGACATGCTCACCACCAGAAACAGCTGGAGAAAAGCATGTCAATGCGTACATATATTAAAACTTAGAAAGTTAGAAATCCATTGATCATTTGATGGTCTCAGTTCTAAATAAAAGAATTAAATAGTGCGCACACACAATGTCCAGAGATGCTAAAGAGGCTAGCTAGAATTTACATGCAGAAAAAATTCAAAGAATGGACTGTGAAAGTATTAATTATTAAAGAAAGACATGTGAAAGATCAAAAGAAAGACAACCAATCAGAGAGGCAGTCATATGAGTGCCATGGAAGAAACCAGTTACAACCAAAGTGTGTAATTTTATCGCTGAAAAACAACATTCAAGTAATTACTTTTATGATCACAAATCCACCTTCCTATTAGATCAAGAAGTTGAAGTTAACCATCACTCACATCCTAAATGAAAATCATTGCCTCTACAATCATCCGACAAGACAAAGGGAGAGACCCAAAGCATTTCATCCATCACCATCAGACAGCATACTGATAGATTAGTGTACAAGAGACCGAGTCAAAAAAGACATGATTGAATATGTTTCTCACTAAACTAGATGATCCTCTGCCATCAAGGCATAGAATCAATACACTGCAGCTCAAAGCAACAATCCAGGCTTGCAGTGGTCAATAACAATTGGTTAATTCACTGATGATCAAGCATTTGAGGATGACCTCTAGGAAGAGGAATATTCAGGCACAGAAAGGAAGAACCAGATGGAACATCATGAGATACACAAGATGCAACAGATGACCAAAGTCCGTACCAGGGTAGATCTTAAAGCAGAAACAGTGAGTACAAAACTTCACCATAAATACAACAGACCACTAGGCACATCTAGGTGATGCTGGTTTCATGATTTAAAATGCTGCCATTTTAAATCATGAGGCTAGCATCACAAAACATCTTTCTAGCCCTTCATATGATTGACTCTTATAAGCCAGTAGACAGTAAAAGGACAGTCTTATTTTAATTCTGACAAATGAATATATATATACATATCTACATAGATAATATCTGTTCTAAGAGGGCATAGGGAAGCACTAACCATGACTGTTAGGCAGCTCTCCTTCCTCAATCTCATCTATGGTATGGTTATTATTTATGTCCAAATCCATTCCTGTATCTTTTTCGCTAACAGCAGCTCCCTCAGATAATTGGCATTGCAATAAAGCAACAACCTTCTTCAAGTAAGATTCCTGGAACTTCACATCAAGCTGGTAGTTCGCCCTTTCATCATTCTGTAAAGCAGTTAAAAATGAATGCGCCACCTGTAAAGAAGAATACAATCTCAGTTGTCAAACAACACTGCCAGTGGTGAAAATGACACAATGGAAATTAGGAAGAAAAAAAAAACTGTTTTTACCTTGTAAGCACACCACTGTCCAAGTTCACCCAAAGCATAGTTGATAGCCCTCAATTTCTGGATTAGATTTGCAGCACCATCACTTTCTGTTCTTTCAGAAACACCATAAACAAGGCGCAGTTCTTCTTTTGATCCAGCATCTCTTGCACCCATGAATTGCCATTTGCTTCTTCTAGAGCTAGAATTTGCAGCTTCTTCAACTGCAGTTTCCATTTGCTTAATTTGTTCATGAAGGGTACACAACATAGCTGCTTTATCATATTCTACAATAATTTCTAAAGGCATAGGTACATGTTTCTCCAACTCTCTTCTATCTTTTATTGTACATACAATGGAATCAAGTTTGGTTTCAAGATTCCGAATTTTAATAGCACAGTCTTCTTGACTAGAAACTCCTGCGGAGAATGGAAAAACATAGACTAAATGATATAAATGTTTATCATAATAGAATACGTAAAAGAATACCATCAGAATAGGGAGAAAAAAAATTAGGCAGCAAAAAGCAAGAGCCAGAAATGGAAACTACATGTACCCTTAAGATTGACAGGAGAAGCAGTCATTCCGAAAACAGCTGGTCTTTTATCTTTGGGAGTTGTATGGTAAAATTCAGACATCACTAAAGAATACGGATGTTTTTTCACAGCATGGTGGCATTCATCCAAAATGAGAAGATGAATGGCATCCATTTTTATTATGCTGTGCCTGAGAATATTCAATAAAATTTGTGCTGTCATAACAAGCACCTGCAATTCAAGTAAGTCATTCTCAATTAAAGCAAAATGGTACAATCATACAGAATTAAGGTGTGAAAGAAATAAAAGGTCAACATGCTTCAACATCTGCTTTTCAACAAATAAGATGTAGCAAACTAGAGATTGGAGTACACATACAGTCAGTAATATCAGTTTCAACACTTGTGCTGTTACATCAAAAACAATTCCATGGAATTTTCCAAAGTTACACTCTTTATGCCAGAGACTTTAACCATCAATGTCAACAAATTAAGTTTTTCTCAACATGTTAGAAAGTTGAAATTATCAAGCAACAATAGCAGGTCCTTCTGTATGAAATCACTAACTTCAGAGAAAAAAGAAGCTTATGTTGTCAACTTGTAACAAAAGTTGCTCAATTTTTTTAAGCTAGAGAAAATGTGAAAACAACTCACTCAAAACATTCAGCTTTAGAGGCACACAAATCAAAGAACAGGTGAAATCATGAAATCTGATCATCAGAAGTTTCTATTGACTGATTGTTCTAGACACTCAACTGTCAGTTTAAAAAAAAAAATTCCCGAAGGAGTTATATTACTGTAACCTTGCCAGTTTCTGGTTAGGCATGAAGTATGACTCTAACTAAATTCTGCTGCCCAAGACAGTATGGCACATGCATAGCATGCCAAGACATGAATGACTTTATTGGATATATGTACCCAGAATTAAAAGTTCCTCTTCAACACACCAAACTGCTTTCAGGTTACCCCAAGAATTTAATATCAATTTCTGACCTAGTACAGCACCTTAAAATATTTGAACCTGATGTTTCCCTGCACTCAAACCCTAACAGAACCTTGATACCATGCATCTAAATTGGTTGCATGGGTTATATTTCCTGGGCTTCACAGTGAAACAGTCAATTCTCATTATTACTGTATGTGAGGAGATCCTGATTGTTTAAAAAGAACAATTAAGAGAAAGCATTGAAGATGAATGACATAGATGCTACTTGTAAAGAAGAATCGCACAAACCAATCACACCTAGTTAGCAAAGGTAGATGCTTGTAGGTAAATTTATGGTGAGCTAAATTTCGTTTCTACAATCAACAGCTACTACACCAAGTATTATTTGTAGAGGATTCACTGAAAAAAGTGTTTAGAAAAGGGCTGTGGCTCAAGCATCGGAGAATAACAGATATCATTTGACAGGGAAGAATGACAATACACCGAAAGAAGATAGAATTTATACCTGCTTTGACTCGAATTCACGCTGCCACCTCCGGGCATCCCAGAAATCCTGACCCATCTCCCCACAATAATGACCTACTCTGTATCCAGTTCTCTCCCGTATCACTTCCGCTTGCTGCAACAACCAAGTTCAAATTACTGAGACCAAAATCCAAACTTGAACCAAAATCCCTCATCAGAGAAATGATCATTGTCTTACCTGATAGACAAGCGGGACTTTAGGCACTAAAAAGATGGCCAGCATTTTCTTGTTCTCTTTAAGCATCTCAGCACAAATGCTCTTGATTAAAAGCACAGCTATAAGCGTCTTCCCGGCCCCAGTCTCAAGAAAAGCAATGGTGTTCTTCTTCTTGGCCTGATCAAGAACGTCAAGTTGATATTTTCGGGCTTGCTCCTCAGCAGGCTTCTCTTTCTTTTCCTCCTGCTTCTTCTCAGGGCTCCTCCCATTCTCCGGGCTCTCCAGCTTCACCTTCTTGACTTCCCGATTGCACTCAGGCTCCCAATTCCCAGGTTTATACACTGCTTTACCACTCTTGTCCCTTTCCCAGTACCCTCGACTCTCCCTATCCCTCCACTCTCCATCCCTCCCATCCCTATCTCTCTTCCGCCCCCGATCACCATCCCACCTCCGTCGATCACCCTCTTGCCACTCACGCCCCCACCGTCTGGGCTCACGGCACCGTTCATGCCGACCGGACGCATACCTCCTCTCCTCCATCTGATCTCCTTCTCGCTCCCTTTTCACCTCCATATGGCAACGATTCTCCCCATCCCCCACACCGCCACCGTTCTCAACTCGACAAACATCAACCTTCACCTCACAAACACTCTCCCCCACACCAATCACAGGCGACGGCGGCTGCTGCTGCTGCTGCTGCTGTGGTTCATCACTCTCCCTGTTAATACTCTCAAGAATCCGATCGATCTCACCTAAAAATCCATCCTCATCCTCATCCTGATCAAAAGGGATAGCAGGCAGCATAGCAGCGTCCAAGTCCGCGAAGTCGATACCACAGAGCGCATCGTCATCCTCACAGGCGTCGAACCAGTACGAGGAGGGCGGTGGCAATGCAGGCTCGCCGGCCATAGCTAGAAGACGAAGGAGAGAAGAAGAAGAAGAAGAAGAAGGAGGAGGAGGAGGAGAAGTGGAGGAGCAAGCAAGAGAGGTTGGGTGGGATTGTGCTGTGGATGCTGAGATTCGGCGGTGTATGAACGCGAGGCTTGTGAGGATTTTTATTCTGGGTCTGGGCCTATAACTATAATGCCTTTTCTTTGACTGCCGGGTCTTGAGGTCTTTGACTACGTGGAGCCTTGGGGGCTCAAGCTCAAGGCTAATATGGGAATTTCAATATTCACACTATTTTTATTTTTTTTTATTTAATTAAAAAAAATTAGTAATCAACAAATAGTCCTGTGATGTTAAGTTATCCAAAAAAAAAAAAACAAACCCTATAATTTTGAGTATTTTTTTAAAAAAATTTTTTTTTTTTCTTGCAACTACTTTTCAAATCTTCTCATACAAAAGTGTTTAATGTTGTTTGGATTGACTCTTAGTTTTTAAGCCATTATTTTAAATAAAAATGTCAGATTTTAAGCAGAAATTTAAATGGGAAAAATAACATATTAAGTGAAAAACTTATGTGATTTACATGTGCAATGTTTAATAAAAACTATAAATATTAAGTAAGAAGTACATGTTAAACTACTATAAAGTGTACTAAAAAAGGATGATTTATTTGGGAAATTCAAATGTTAGATAGTCTATCTAAGTTATTTTGAAACTGTTAGGGATTTTATAATTCATTTTTTTAAAAAAAATAATTATTAAATTAATTATATATATATATATATTATTTTAAAAATGATGGTTTGGGTGTGGTTTACATTTAGTTCGGTTAATAAAGAGTTTTGACCCAGTAGTATTGTCTCACTGTGTAAAGCTTGATTTATGGTATTTTTATTTTTTGGATTTAAAATGTATCAAATACAGCAGTCTCAAAAAATCTCTCTGATTGTGAGAGCAGATTTATAAGTTACAACTCAATTTTTATATAAGCAAAATAAAATTATAATTTAATTTTTATATCAGGCATATAAAAGCTCGTGGATGAATTGTTATTGTCTCTGTGCGCACCCCACTAACTATATATTTGATCATGGTAGTAGCATTTTGGAAATAAAACAAAAAAAAACAAAAAAGGGGTTGGGTTGCAACTTGGAGCGGGGGAATGGAATGAAGGAAAAGATTGAAAATGTTGATATGATTCTGTGGGTGTAATTTGTTGGTAATGGTATTTTGACCTTTTCTGGGCTTTTTGATTGTGATTTTTTTTTTTTCTTAAAAATAAAATTTTATGGGTTGATGATATGATTTATTTGATTTGATTTTATTATAGTTTAAAAAAAAAGTTGGGTTAGGATTAGTTTGAAATAACTTTGAATTGATGTGTTTTTTTTTTTTTTATTCTTATAGTTTGAAAAGATAGTTAAAACAGAGAAAAGAGATGGAGTAGCTGATGCTCTGGAGATGTTTTTCACTTTTTACGTCTTGATTTCTTTGTTTGTTTTATTTTTAATGAGAATTAGTATTAAAATATGATTATTATTTTTTTCACTTTTTAATGTGCTGTTGGCCATTACGCGGGGTTCAATACATGTGGTGGAATTATTATAATAATAAAATAAAACAAATGAAGTAAAATTTATTTTCAGTGAATATTCCACTAGATTATTTTTTAATAAATATTCCACTAGATTTTAAAGCTAAGATAATTGAAACAAATATTCTTATTGGAAAAGTTTATCACTTTGATTTTCATTTGCTTCCATTGAATCCATTGGAATTTTTGCTTTTCTCTACTGTTTGCATTTGCTTATCAAAACCATTACTTTCTTAATATTTAAATCATGAATTCAACACAGTATTTTCAAAAATATAATAATAATAATATTATTATTATTATTGAATTTAGACAAAATCACATAACCGTAATTTTTGAGTTTGGAAGAGATTCAAATCCTATATTTTTAATTGGGAGAATTGGTTATAAACCCCTCAAAAGTTCTATAATTACATATTTACCCTTAGAAAAAACATAATTGTATATATACCCCTGAAAAATATAGGTAATTACGGATATGCCCCTACTGTTAGATTCCGGTAATCAAACTTGATTAACTATGGTTATAACTTGGATTAAAATATACAAAAGGTCCAAAATAACTCTTGTACAACTTAAAAAAAAAAAACTTTTCAAGGGTATATATGCAATGGTATAATGGTAATTTTATATATTTATTGTTTATTAATGGATGGTTTTTTAACTAATTTGAACCCTAAGGGTATATACGCAATTATGTATATTATTCAAGGGTATGTATGTAATTAAATTTTATTCAATGGTAAATATGTAATTCCAAAATTTTTTAGGGGTACACCTGCAAAAGCCCCTTTTTAATTTAACCGGGAAATAAAATCTTACCTATATTTTTAATTGTGGTTAATATTTAAATCATGAATTCAACACAGTATTTTCAAAATTTTAATAATAATAATAATAATATTATTATTAAATTAAGACAAAATCACATAAACGTAATTTTTGAGTTTGGAAGAGATTCAAATCCTATATTTTTAGTTTAAAAGGGAAATAAAATCTTACCTATATTTTAATTGTGGTAAAAAAAAACTTTAATTTCACTGTTTAACATTGGAGGGGATTCTATGTTGAAATATAGAAAGCATAACTTCTTTAAATATTCTTTTTGTTTTATTTTTGGTATTTTTGATAGTTTACATTTCTAATATCATATTTGTATTTTTTTTAATAATATGTTATACCTTTTGATATTTTTATTTCATTTAATATATCATAAATAAAAATTGTCCTGTCTCAATGCACCACACATATAATAATAATATAACGTTATTGATATCTAAATTTATTTTAATCATTTATCTGACAAATATTCTCATAACAATTAAAGACTGTACCAAACAAAATAGAACTCGAATCCATGTATTATTAATATATAAATAAATAGTAAATAAATAAATAGAGTCTTAATCTGACGATTAATCATGATTAAGATCCAGAATCAATTTACACAAATTAAGCCACATTTGACGGTCATGATAGACAAGACTGAACGATGTACGGTGAGATTGCATTCAATGTGAAAATGATATTAAATAAAGGATGTCAAGTTACGGACAGCAAACAATAACTCCTGACCAATAGTTAGCTTACAACGCACACATGTTTGTCTTGGATAAGGATGTCTAGAATTGAATGATGTTTGAGATCGAGTAGCTGATTTGAAGTCAATTTAAGGATGTCTGTCGGATTAGGACAGGCCTTACACCTGCCACTGCCAAGCCAGTGACTTTACAGGCCGTAGAACTCTCAGACTCAGGTTAGGTTTATATATATATATATATATATTTTCTTTTTTTAACAAACCCCCAAGCAATAAAGTAAAAAACAATCAAATATAAAAATATACCGATTATAATAATTTAACTGACTTTTTAGGGATAACCCTTGTTATATAACCCTGAAAAAAAGAACTAAAGATATTTTTCACATAGGACTCTGATAGGAAACTTTGAAAATGAATTGTAATATGAGAGGTTTTAACTCAAGATCTCTCAGTTACATGCTCGGATAGTTTTCATCGGGCTAGCTCATGGTCCCTATTTTTTAATTTTTTAATTTTAATTTTTTAATATAAATATGGTTGCAAAAAAAAAAAAATGCTATTTGTTTGACATGGTTTTCATAAACATAGATGCACTGTGTCCATAAGTGATGAGTTCTTATTTGATGATTAAAATTTTCAAAAACATAAATGCTATTTTTTTTCTTTTAAATGAGAGTGAATCAATCACAACTTTATCAAAAACTGAGCCTTTGATTTTTATTTGTAATTTGTTCACAAGTTTAAAAAATAAAATTAGATTTTTTATTAATATAAATTTTTAGATTAAATTAGACTAAGCATATAAAATAGTATGAGAGCTTATTTGATTGGTTTATTTATGATGCACAATTACAACATGTAACCATGTATTAAGGTACCATATTAGAATTTATAATTTATAATTACACATCAGTAAATGTAGTAAATTCAGACTTAAATAATAACAAATTTAGTTATGTTAAGTTCATAAAAAAAATGCATTGAATAAGCCATGCATCCATTGACAATGGAAAATACAATGGCTAAAAGGCCACATGCAAACCATCATAAATTAGAGATGCAGAGAAAGGGAAAGGAGGACCCATTGGATGTGTTGTTAGTGTCCTCCTTTCTCATCATTTAAAGAGGAACACACCCTATAAAGCAAAAAGACTTGATTATTTTCAGCTTCTCACATTTTTTTACTTTTTATCATCACTGTAATAATCAGAAGGTAAAAGATTTAATTCCCATACAAAAAATGAAAAAAATTCACCTCACGTATTTGAAATAAAATAATAAAATATATATGTGTGAGGTTGCTTTGTTCACATTGTAAAGTTTCACTAGTGTTGTCAATCCACAAAGTTTGTGGATTGCCAATTTATTTACAAAACTTTTGATAGACTCCACTTGTCTTCTCCCAATCAACTTAGCTGGAACACAATGGTTTCTTCAACTCCAAATGCCGTACAAGACAAATGTTGCTTTCTTGCTTGTTGATGTGACATGCATGCATAACAATCCAATTTCAACCGGCTATGTTTGTTTTCATAAGTTTTACCTTGAGAATAAGTAGGATATTCACAATAATAATAACAATAAACTATGCTTGCAAATCTTCAAAGATCCTAATTATCAGGGACAAATGCACTGTCTTCAATGCGTGACATTGATGGACAATGAGGTGGTGTAGATCTTTTACAAGATAAAACAAATGCAAACCTTATAATTAATTAATTAATTAATTAATAGGTATAATATTTGGATTACTCCCTCTATTTTTTTTTTCTTCTGTTTTTAGTCTCTCTATTCATAAATACTCCCAAATAATCATCTACTTTTGAAAATAGTTTTATTTAATCCTTTCTACTCTAAAATAGATTAATTATTTGACTGTGTTTTTAAAAATAGAAAGACTAGATAGGAAGAAATTAAAGGTAAAGAGACTAAATTAGGTCATTTTCAAAAATAAAAAAAATTAGTGGGACGCATTACTGAGTAGATGGACCAAAAAAAAGAGAGAAAAAAGTAGATGGACCAATTCAGGTATTAAACCTAATTAATAATATAACTATCACACAAAATGGGTCACCTAATTGCCTTGGCAGTTTATATCATAATCTGAAATCATAAGTTCTAATCCGGAAATAACAAGTGGGTCACATAAAGCAAAAGAATAACAGCACCAATTCCCACTAATATACATTGCTCACCTCTCATGTGTCGCCTGACCTGGGTATCTCATGATCTGACACCAATATCAACAAAACCATCTGCAGAAACAAACCAATTGAAAAGTTCAAAGAAAACAAAACAAAACACTTGCTGTTATCACATTAGTGTGGACCCAATGTATGCAAAGGAGGCATTCATTTAAGTTAAAGCAACCATATCCATACAAGAACTGAGCCATTCTACAGTCAAAGCAAAGGATTACTTACCTCTATTACATTATCTTTAAAACGAGGGAATTCTGCTTTTTTTTTTTTTTGACCCATTAAGGAGCATGTAAAGAGTCTGGGGACATTGAAATCATCTGCAGAAGACTTGAGTTTGAGAATGTTTCTTCCAATGAAGGCCGCATTCTGCTGCTGCTGCCGGGAAATCCATTGAGAATGTTCATGAGTTCCTTTGCAATTCCAACAATACAAACACCTTCGTTCTCTCTGCTCGATAAGCATTTAAGAGCAAGGCATGCCATTGTTTCAATTTGTTCACGTTGAACTGGGAGTTCTTCAGCGTATCCAAGACATGGATCGACAATTTCACGGAACTTCCTGTCTTCTATTTTAGGCAAGACAATTCCCAACATGTCTCCGCATTTAGAGCCAACAACAAGCTCCAGGAGAATCAAACCAAAGTTAGCAATAACATTTGCATCGGAAGAGGCTCCAACGGAGGATAGGAACTTAAAGCTAGCGACTTTAACTGAGTAGTTGATTTCCACAAAGATGTCATGAGAATTGAGATCTTGAATGTAGATAGGAGGAGAGATCTCATATTGAAGATAAGCGACAGCACTTGCAATCTCAGTCGCAATGCTGATTCTATTGTACCAGTTAAGGCCATTTCCTTTCCCTTGCTGCAGGAGCTCTTCCAAAGTCCTGCTTGAGAAGAACTCATGAACCAGCAGGAGTGTGTAACCTGAACCAATGGAGCATCCGATAATTTGGGCAATGTTCCTGTGAGAGATTTGAGACAAGAGTTCAATTCTCTCCAGGACTTGCCTCAGGTTTTGTTGAGTCTCACATCTTACTTTCTGGACAGCCACAAGCGACCCATCATCAAGAACTCCAGTATAAACTGTTCCATCAACGGCAGCTACTACCTTGAGATCTTCAAAACCCTTCGTGGCTTCTTTAAGTTCTTCATAAGTGAATAGCCGAGTCCTGCATGCGTTGCCAAGGATCTTTGGTAGACAGGCTGGGTCAAGATCCCACCTCTTTCCCTTAGAAGATTGTCTTAGTACAAACCACAGAAATGCAACCGTTGCGGTAAGAAGCAATCCGCAGCCAAGTACCACTAACATATCAAGCAAAAAACATAAAAGAAAAACTTAATAAAAAAACAAAACAAGATGACAACTTAGAATATGCAAATGTTTGGAACCTAAATCAAATCATTCATCCTCAACAGTCCAGTGTATATAAAAGCATGAAAACAAATCCTGCAGTGCACTTAAGATAAAGGTCATAAAGTAAACAGAGGCAAAACAAGTATCCTACATATTTCAAGAAAGAGAGCATCATGTTAAAGACTAAAATTTATACCAGCAAGAATAGTAACTAATTTCCTGCTATGCTTTCCCTTGCAGCCATCTCTGCCATCACTGTTGGAAGCTGTAAATTTAAGATCAGAGTAAGCTGCCTTCCACAATTCAAAATAATTCTTAACAATCTATTCTTTATAAACTAGATTACAGAAATGTAAATCTGCACAAAGGCTTTGAGGGAATTATTCCAAACATCAAAGACTTAAAAAGTACAGATAAAAGGTAATCCAAGGCACCAAGAGAGGTATCACTCAAAAAGACATGATGAAGCATAAAGCACAGGGAAATTGTTTAATATACAAGAAGATTGATACAGTAGTGACCAAAGGAAAAAAGTGCAGGGATTGATACAAATGATACCAGTGAAGGTTTGTGTCTATGCTTGAGCAGAAGTTTGATACAAATGGTCTGAAGTTTGTTTCTTGCTGACTTGCCATTAATAATTGCATGAAACACTATAAATTTCTTAATTCTTCATTTAAGATAATACCTCACTTTATGCATAGGATTGCTGCAATTACTGTAAACAGTTTCATGATCTTTCCATATGAGCATTCACACACTTTTGTCCTGCAACTTATTTTGATGAAAAACCAATAGACAGTAACTTGCAAACCTGATGTTTGCAAAGACCGGTTTTTGTATACAGATATTAATTATCACTTACAACATGTGTATCTTTCAGTGAACCCATGTTTATCTCCTCCAAGGAGAAAAACACCACCACTTAATTCCTCAACTAAGCATTCTCATAAAAAAAAAAGAACTACTTTCCAACATTCATACATTCACATTTTGTATTTATTTATAAACCATTTATCATTCCATGAAGCAGTCAACCATAAATTTCACGCCTTCAACCAAAAAGAGAGGAAGAGAGATAGAGAGAATGTCATCAGCTACAACAAAAGCAATCCCCTTTTCCAATCCACATCTGTAAGAGTTATAATTTCAACTAAAAATCATAGTTTCCTCAAATCTAATGATAAAACAGCAAACCAAAACATTATCAAGAAACAATGACAGAATAAAAATCTAAAACTAATCATCAAAAGGAAGAACAGAATGCACTTCTAAATCCAAAAAACTTTGCATGAAGATAGGTGTAAAAGATAAAGATCCCATGCAAACATAACATCAAAGAAGAAGTCTACTTACATTTGGAGCAGCCAGTGCCGTGTTTGAATCCATCTCCAACCATCCCGGCGTTGCAGCTACAGCGAACCCCACCAGGAACCGCAGTAGCATTGACCACTGTCGCCCCCACCGAGCAAACCTCTCCGTCCGAATAACCTCTCGGCACCGCCCACTCAACCTCAATCCCGCGCTGCGCCGCCTGTCCTCGGCCAACAACCCAGCTCGAAAACCCTCGACACCCAAACTCCGAGAAAACCCCAAATCCATCCCCAGTCTTCCAAACACTCCCATCGGACAAGGGATAGCAACACCCAAAGCTAGTCCCATTCCGCTCGCACCGGCCACCATTGATCTCCTCGCAACCCGTCTTGCAGACAGACGAATCCTCGCAGTCGTAGAGTCGTAGGACGTTGTAGGCGGTGATCGCAAAGAAAGAGCTCCGGGAGAAGACGGCGGACGCGTCGAGATCGGAATACCAGCGATCGCAAGAAGAGGAAGATGAATTCGAGGAGTAATCAAGGAGAAGAGTACCTGAAGGTCGGAAATCGATGACGCGGAGGAGAGCGGAGGCGAGGGAGAGGAAAGGCGAGGTGGAGTTAGGGGGGCAGGAAAGGAGGAAGGCGTCGATGGGAGGGCCACAAGAGGCGTTAAGGTGGAAAGGGGAGGGGATCTGGAGGTCGGCGCAGAGGTCGGAGCAAGGAGAGGAGAGGGGGATTGAGAAGAGGAGGAAGAGATGGAGGAGAAGAGACGCCATTGGAGAAGGAGGAGAAGGTCATTGATGGAGAGGAGAAGACGAGGATTTGAAGAGAAGGAGAGGGCCGGGGTGCAGGAGTACATGGGAGTGAGGGAAGGGGGGAGAAGACGAGGCCTGGATGCGCGCGAACGAGGCAAGGGCATGTCGGGAAACTGAAATTTTTTATAATTTCAGGGGCTTTTTTAAGTTTTTCCAACCCCGGTTTCGAATCCTCCCGGTAACAAAGTAGTGATAACAAGCCCTAACATGGGCTCGGCTTTGTAACTTGTGCCCCGCGTCCCAGGTAAGGGTGTAGGATTGGATGTTCACTTTCTGATTTTGTGCACGTCTATGACTCTTGTGGCTTGTCCACTTTGTTAAAATTGTATATATACACCATTACAAAGATAGTGAAATGTTATGAAAATAGTGAATAAGCAGATCCATGAACCCATTTTTGAGTCGATAATACTATATAATATTGTGTATAGGATGCCAGACTCTTCTTCTCCGTAATTGCATGTCAAGAGAATTTTTTAACTTTGTTTGGTTTCTAAAATATTTTTTAGGAGTGTATATAATAGCACTTTAATCGTCATATTTGATGCCTGACCGAGTAAATAAATTTTTACGGGTCATTAAGTCACTGAGATGCATCTGCATATTTCTTGACACCCCCTTTTCATTTCTGTGAAAAAAAAAACAATAATAATAAAACAAGACTTCCTATTCTGGTTTTTTTTTTTGGGAAGGTGTTTGTATTTTTATATTTACCCCTTTAGTATGTAAAATTTCATATAATGTGCAAACACACCCAATATATAATTATTGGTCATGAACTAACATTTCACTTCGGTCTACGAACTCGTATTTATGAATTAAAACCAAGCCTTGAGAAAACAAACGAGTTTTATTTATTTTGGAAAGCAAACCAACTGAACTAACATAACAAATGACGGACAATACTGACACTACTAATAATAGACACCAAACTAACTATTGTTCTAAGACTGACTCTGATTTATTTAAGATGAGACAATGAACACTAGTAATATATATTAAGTGCACGTCATATCCTTCAGGAAGCCTGGGGTGAATGGAACACCTGTTGCAGGAAGCCATTGATCTCCATTGATGAAGTTTGTCACCGTAAATTGCAATACATCATTTGCAGTCACCTCCTTTTTGCGCCCAGGCCAGTTCACACGATTTCCAATGTATGATCCTGGACCTCCATTGCCAAATTCCTCATAATCCAAAGTATTGAAATAACCTGGTTGTCCAGGCCACTGAAGCCAGCCAGCTGGATCAATCACATTGCTAATGCATGACTGCATGACAATTGTTCTGGAGAACTGCTTCCATGGTCTTCCAAGATAACACGGTACTGATCCTGGCACAAAACCATTGTCTGCAATTATTTGGCAATCATGGACAACAATGGCAGTCTTCAAGTTTGGATCTGTCCGTCCTTGAGCCGTCATCGTATTGGTTTGCTCACCAACCGGTTGACGAAACTTGATGTTGCATTTCTGTAAGATCATTGCAGCATCTCCAAAGATGAAATCAATAGTTCCACTTATGTCGCATTCTCTGAAGAACTGTCTGTTACCGTTCACATACAATGTGTCTTGGTGACCGATGAATTCACAGAGATAAAACACAGATTTGTCACCCTTGCTATACAGAGCCACAGCTTGATCATTCGCCGGGTCTGATGTGTTCTCGAAAGTAATGTCCTTAACAAAGAAGTTATCTCCCAATAGAACTGACCAAAATAAACACATGCATGAAACAACAAATCAAAGATATGAAAAGGAAATCAAATCCAAGAATGTGAAAAACAGAAACTATTACCTACTGCACCAGACACTGATATATTGAAACCACCATTTTTGTTTCGACTGCTACGAAAGATAGTCTTGCCCTTGCCATCACCGAGAAGAGTGATATTAGAGTTATTGATAGTCACATTTTCGTCATAAACACCAGCCTTGATCTGTATGATGTAGGTTCCTTGATGATTGATGGGAATATTTTTCACAGCATCAGCAAGAGTGGTGTATTGCCCATCTCCTTGTTTGGAGACAACAACATTGGCTGCCATTTTTCACAGGAACAATTTTGTTGGAATTGTTGGAGTTGTTGGAATTCTTGGATAGCTTTGATTGAGTTCTGCATGAATATCAATGCCATATTTATAGATGGTGAATCTCTTCTTTCTATCCCACAGCAATTTTAAACATACCAAATTTAGTTTTATTTTATTTTATTGTGTTCCTTATCATGCATGATTCCCATGTTTGGTATTGTTACCATTGTATTCAAATCTCCTTATTTACATCTTGATGTTTGTTTGATAAAAGAAGTATATATACTTAATAAAATTAAATTTGTCTTAGTTTTTTATTGGTAAGACTGTGAAGTCAAAACTTAGAAATAAATCAATTGACAACTTAATAATAGTGATCATCCGCCTTTACTAAGTAATATTTGCATGCATAATGTATCCAAATTTAGCAAGTTTGTATATGGAAATTAACTAATATAACATTGGATTTCGTTTGGTAACAATACTATGATATGAATGGTAATAAAAGAAACTATCATAATGATATTAATTGTTTGGATAAATTTAGAAATATATCAATTGACAACTTAATTATATTGATCATCCGTGTTTACAAAGTTATATTTGCATGCATAATATATCCAAATTTATCAAGTTTGTATATTGAAATTGACTAATATAACATTGGATTTCGTTTGGTAACAATACTATGATATGAATGGTAATAAAAGAAACTATCATAATGATATTAATTGTTTGGATAAATTTAGAAATAAATCAATTGACAACTTACTTATATTGATTATCCACGTGTATATTTGCATGCATGCATAATGTATCCAAATTTATCAAGTTTGTAAATTAAAATTTACTAATATAGCATTGGATTTCGTTTGATGGCAATACTATTCTATGAATGGTAAAAAAGGAAACTACCATAATAGTTTTAATTGTTTGGATAATAAAGTAACATTTTGACGAGATTTCAATTTAAAAATGTGTAGTAATACAATAAACAAGTACATTGCATTAATAGGTAATAAATTTATAACTATTAATAGCCACAATTTAACATTAATATACAAAGATATTATATATTTTTTTTTTTTTTGAAAAAGTGGATAAACCATTTCAATATATTATACCTTATATAGAATTCATATTTGTAAATTAAAATTTACATATAAAACATATGGTTTTATGTGACTGAAATTTGGTCCTTTTGGACTAGAATTACAAATCCAAATTTATCTAATTTATAATTGGCATATGCATGTTTTTTTTTTTAATAAGGTGGATAATAAACCACTAATTTATTAAAAAACATGTTTTTTTTTTAAATTTACTTTTTAGTATCAAAATTATGGTATAAATAATAAAAATAAAATAAAATTACTAATAAATCAGCCAAAAAGATATATTTTGGTGAGAGAGTAACGTTAGTATTATTCTCAAAAGTTATACTCTTAAGCTTAAATCCGACCTTCACATGATAATAAAATATTTTTATATAATATCATAAACATAGTAAAATTTTCAGATTAACATCATACTATTTTTATTTATGAATATAAATATTAAATTTGTAAACTTTATCTTATTTTATATTTTTGAGATATATATATCTATTAATATATACTCTAAAAGATTTTCCTTAATAGGGCTAATTATATTAAAAGATTTTCCTTACTAGAACTATGGGGGATCTAATGGTTGATATTTATTTTAACAAGTTTTGTAGGATTCTTACACTACAATGTTAAAAAGAAAAAAAAAAAATACCAATAAGCGGCTGTAAAAATAATTTCATGTATAATTATAATTTATAGTATTAATTTGCTTAAATTAATATGATATAGGTATCCTTTTCAAAAAAATATGATATATGTATATATATACATGTATTATGATTTATTTGTTTTCTATTTAAATATTTGATGGAATGCTTATTATGTCATGCATTAGATTTATACTAGAAAGTTATATGGTCATATAATAATATATTATATAGACATGATGGTTTTTGGATCTTTATTATTAAGAATCCGAATCTGTGTCCATATATATATATAGCTCTTCGGCATGATAGTTCTCGGATCTTCATTGTTAAAAACCCGGATACATTTTCATACATATTTAACTGTTTTTAAATATATACTTTAGATATCATGTTTTTTGGGTCTTCATTATTAAGAATCCAAATCCATTTCCATATATATATATATATATATATATAGTTATTAGGGCATAATAGTTTTCGAATCTTCTCATTGTTAAGAATCCAAATCCGTTTTCACGTTTATTTAACTATCTTTTTTTTTTGAAATAAAGTGGATAAACTACAAATTTATTGGAAAAACCAGAACAACAAACAACGAACAAATAACACGAGTAAACTAACAATAAAAAAAAACAAAATAAATATATTTAACTACTATTAATATATTTTTTAGACATAATGGTTCTTGGATCTTCATTACTAAGAATCCGAATCCATTTACATTATATATATAGCCGTTAGGCATAACGGGTCTCGGATCTTCATTGTCAAGTTCCAGATCCGTTTACGTGTATGTATATATAACCGTTAGCTCTTTCCATTTAAGTTCTATTAATAGTCTGTCAGGCAATCGGATTTCGGATCCTGAAAACCAATTCAAATCCGCGAAGTAATTATACCCGGATCCGCTAGCTCACTATTTAAGCAACCATTCTCTTCGCTTCTTCTCAACTCTTTCTTCTCCCCTCTCTTCCCGCTCCTCTCTCGCTTCTCTTCTCGTTGAAACCCTTTCCTCCAATGTCACCATCGCGGGAGCTCGATCGAAGATCCATGGCCAGCTTCAGAGGTTCTATGCTTCTCTCCATACCTTTTGATTTCTCTGTTGTTTTCTGATGCCTTTTTGACGATCTTCACTGGTTCTTGTGTGTCAATGGCGTCCAGGAGGGAGGGAGGCCTGTGACTAGCTGGTTGGAGGTTGATTCTCAGTGGAAATAATGGAAAGATCAAAGCTGATGAGATGCATTTGGTTATCTTCAAATTTAAAATTATTTTTTTTCTACTGTTTTATCTCGAACACATTTGCATTGAAGGGGTTTTTTTTTTAAAAAAAAAAAAAAATCATTTTGTGCTTTAATTAGATCAAACATTGCTGTTTATTTTTCAAGTAATTGAAGGCATGTAAGAAATTTGTGTGCCTCATACACAAGCAATCATGTGTCCATTTATCTCTCTCTCTATAAATGTTTGATTTTTTTTAGGATTCAGCTCTCCATTGTTGGTGAAAAGGCTTTTGTTGTTTTCTAATCTTGTTCAATATGTTCAGGAATGAGGTGATGACTCACGAAAGCTCAAGGATTGTGTTAATATGTACCTTTTGAAAGTTGCTCCAAATCTTGAATTTCTGTAGGTTAAATCATTTAATTAGTATTTGATTTTAATTGTTAATTGTTGTTATTTATTCTCTGTCTTGCTTATTCCTTTTTGTTTTCATTACTTTGCGGTATAAGGGGAAATCCCCTTCCTTTGTTAGTGAGGTGTCAAAATATATATTATACATTTGTCGGATCATATGACATCCATTTTGGGGAAGTATAGTGAAATTTGTGGTAATAGTTGCCTTGGCTTGGCTTAAGCTTGATTTTAGATGCAGTGGATTGTCTTTGTCCTCCTTTCAGGGCTTTTTTACCCAGTCCACTTTTCCCACCTTGTAGAGATAAGAAGACTGTTAACTATAAACTACTGGGAGGACTTCTTCAAACAATTGAGAAACTATTGCTGGGTCTCTCAAACTGTTTCCAGATGTTTTAGAATTGATACCACAAATGTATCTCTATGTACTATGATTTTGCCTCAAATTCTCTATTCCATGGGTCCTAGTGCACAGATTATTGATGTGGAGTTAGTTGTGACTGATGATTCTAAAGATGTCGATGTTTTGACTACTGGAAGTAGTGATACTTCAGTTATTTCTCTATCACCTAAACAGTTGAGTTTATAAACTCATTCTTCCCCTGTTTTACTTATCTTTACATGGGACGTTTTGCTTGGTCTCATGACAAAGGAAAACCATAATTAAGTCAGTTCATCTTGGTGTTATAACCTTTGGGTTGTGTTTCTTATTCAATTTCAATCTTGGCAAATGTGTGATTAATGTTTGGTGATAATTTTGCTCATCAAGCAGGTTGCAGGGCATATTCTCTTCAATCTTTGTCTTTCTAACTTGGCACTTTGAACTTCCTCTTCTGATTTTATTAAACATTTAAGCCAATCTTCAGATATTGGAACATCACTTGTGATGGAAGCTACGTGTCATCTCTCTATTAATAATCCGCTTCACGTACTTGTTTCTGTGTAGGTTAATCTAATTAATAAGAGGATAGATACCAGTTCAATCTAGGCCATTGTTACGCCAGCATGTCATCCTCTTCATGTGCCTTATTGGAATCTTCTGTTCCTTTCGATTCTCTTGACGAGCAATGCATTTAGGAAGTGGTCAATAATGATGAGGTATGGCTTGTTTACCTGTACTTTAAGTATTGCCCACCAAGTATTCAGACTTGAATGGTTGAATATATTGTCTTTGTTATCTTGGTTCCATTTGTTAACACTGCATTTATGTCTAATAAAAAATTCATACTAATACTAGTCTGCAAATGTACGAGGCATTGTTTCCCATATGCTTGTGCATGTGCAGTTGCGCATGGGTGTTCAATGCTTCTGCCTGCTATGAGAAACTCTTTATGATTTTTATGAATTTCTTGAATCACGTGTTAATTGAACTTCTTATGAGAAAGTATTAATTGAACTTCTTGAACTTAAAATGTTTTCTCTGGGATTAAACTCATTTAGATTTTGTGCAAGATTTATAATGTTATATTATTGAATTATTTTGGCCTAAATTTTCCTTGATTAAATCTTTTTAGCAGTGAATGAGTTATTATTTTATAGGGAGTTCTTAGATTATTTTGCTTTATCATATTAATATTTCATTATGTTAGATGGAGTTCTCGTATAATTATACCTAATATCATGTTTATTATAAGTGAAGTATGTTATTTGTTTATCCATGTAACCATTTCTTGTTAGAGGGTGCCTCATTGTGAAGTCTTAACAGAATTCTTTTAGTTGCCCATTTCAGTTTGATCATGCTTGCAATTAGAGATGATCTGTTGCTCTCTTCACTATCTAATGCCATTTTATTGAAATTAATCAATTGAAACTGGTTGTTGCTCCTTGAACTTACTATTGTTGTTTTCTTTAAGTCAATGATTGATACGTATCGACTTTGCAAAGGTTCTTCTTGAAATGTGTTTCTTGTCATTTAAGATCATGTTCAAATTGTCTCATTATCTTATTGTGATTAGATTTTATCTTGTTATGGTAATTATTTAGTGTCATCTAAATAATTTTATTGGAGTTTGGATGCAGTATTTTAAGCCCCTTGGTTGCTTGATTAACAAAATGGCCGAGGTTAGTCTACCAAGCTGGTCCGATCGAATTCAATTAATGAACTGCCTTTGCTCTTTCATTCTTCTTGAAATCCTGTATAGCTCAAGTAATATTTTCTTTGCTCTGAGGAGCTTTTTTGTTGTGTTCGAATCTTCTTAGGCTGTTAACTGCAACTGCAATTTCTTTTCACTCAAAATTTTGAATTGTTTATGAGTTGCTGTGGATAGTAGTATTTGTTTGTTTATGTGGAGAGATCAGCACAAATAACCTTAGATTGTAGATCAAACTTCACATCCTTTGTGGGATATTTCATTTTCCTTATATCCAAGTTCATCTTCACTTAGAGATGTGACATGTCTCAGATCCTTTTTACTCAGGTCTCATATCCTTTTTACTCACAGTGCATGTTACTTTACTTCTTAGTTCCCATTTGTTGCTTGGTATGTTTCCCTTAATGTTCAACTGATGTTTAGGTTTTTTGCATCACCTCGATTTGTCTAAATCAGAATAACTTGAAGAATTTTAAAAGGCAAGCATGAAGGTTGAGTTCACTATGTGCTCCTTACCAGCCTGTAGCTAGATGGGATCTGGGAATAAGCCTAGATGGTTTAGGTATGGACTTTTTATATTAATATTTATGTAATTGTTTAGGATGTCTTCATGATTTGCATGGTTGCAGCTGTTCATTAATATCATATGTATGCTTGATCTTCACTCTTTGTAATTTTTTTTCTTTCATGTTAAAATCCATTTTCCTCAAGAAATTGGCTTTTTGCCTAATTGATAATCTATTAAGACAACTCCAATATCCATCCAGGACTAAAGTCAGTGGCTAGTTTTTGGTTTAAAATTATTGTTATAGTGCATAATATGCATTTTTATTTAACCTTCTTGTGAATGACGCTTGAGTCTGATATTTATCTTGCATAAAAAAGCTTCTAATTTTGCATCTTATGCTAGCACACAGTAACTATTGTGGTTGATTCATGTGATAAAAATTACTTACTTATTCTTATATGGAAATTACACTTTATGGGTTTATTTGCAATAACATGTGTAGTCACTTGGTTGAATTAAATGGCCCAATTACTTTTTGTTGGGTTGTTTGCGAGAAAGACTTGATAGCACTTGTGAAGGTAATGGCATGCACCAGGGGTGGACATGGGCCGGGTTGGGTCGGGTCTGGGCTGGGCTAGACTCAAAAATACAACCCATATATTCAGATTGGGCTGGGCCGGGCCATGTTCGGGCCAAATTGTTATGATCCAAACCCGACCCATTTGATTGTCATTAGGCCCAGGCCCAGCCCAACCCGACCCAAAAAATAAATAATTTTTTTATGAAATAATTGAAATAACTAAATAAAACTACTACTACAACCCCTAAAATTTTTTCAAACATTTAAAAAAAATACAACACAAGTATTATAAATGTTTACTCTTTTCAAGCCTATTACTATTATATATATAATTATATATATTATAAATAATATATGATATATATATTATTTATTTATTCGGGTCGGGCCGGGTCGGGTCGGGTCAAAATTCATCTGACCCAAACCCAGCCCGAAATTCAATCGGGCCAAAACATTTGAGCCCAACCCAGTGTTTTGGGCCAACTTTCTAAACCCAGGCCCTGTATTTTTTAGGTTGGGTTTGGGCCAGCCCATGGGTCGCCCGGCCCATGTCCACCCCTAGCATGCACCCTTTCTGCTTTATGTGCTGCTTGAACCTTAATGTGAACCGCTCTTGTTTTACTAGCACTTTGTTTAGTTTTCAAATTTGGTTCAATACTCCTTCCATTATGCAGAAATTGTTTTGTGTGTAATTTTCTTTCTTGGAGTAAAATTGATGGATTGTATTCTAATGCATCTAGTATCTTTTTGCATGAAAAATAGGTTTCTGAACAAAATTATGTTCTTATTTTTGTAGTTCAGAATATCTCTTTATGTGCAATAAGATTGATGTGGTTACATACATGTCAATCATTTGAGTGATTAATTGTCTTGTCTTACTGTCACGCCTTAGCCCCAAAGCCGGGCCCGCTGACAGACTGACCGCATCCAACAAGACTGGGTCCCACCGGGTGCAAAGCCTCAAATCTCGAATCTAGTAAGAGTTATCACCAACAAACAAGAATGGAAACAATAATACAGAAATATGAACAAAATAACAATAAACCGACATAATTCGATTATGGACTTTAACAGCCATACAGAAACACAAAATACCACACTTAACAGTTTGAAATCAGAATACAGACTGAATACAAGTCTCACTTAAACAAACAACAAACTACGAGGCATACATCCTCAACGTTAAGATATAAAAGAAAAGATAACTATAGAAATTTAACCCAAGCACACCCTAATCCTAAGCTTACTTGTCACCTAAAAAAAGAAATTATGGAGTACATAAGCCACAAGGGCCAATAAGATTGCAAAATAATAGAAAATACAAGATAATTAGAATTTCACATATAGAAATAAAAAGTCAGACAGAGAATAGAAGATAATTGCAGATATAAAATAACAGACAAAAATATAAAAATTAATTAAAATACAGAAAAAAAACCCATAGCTGTACATCTCCTGACTAATAAACAGAATCATCAGCTTGAGGCTGGGATCTTCGATTGTGAAGTCTGACCAAAGCTGGATCTTCGACCGCAGTCAGAACGGACACGCTTGTCCAATAGCGCTACTACAGAAAACATGTGCACATGGCTAGGACTTACTCCTCCTAGCTGGGCAAATTGCCAGGGATGGAGATGTACCAAAAATTACCGAAATATGGCGTACAGACAGTGAAATGCCGAATAAATCATTTTACAACATAATTAAATTAAATATATAAATTAATGAAAAATAACAAAATAATAATAGGAATACTAACAGAAATAATACTATAATTTCATGAATAAATAAATTTTTAAATCATTAAATAACAAGAAATATAGAGTTATACTATTGCGATAGCTTATCTGGCTCGGAACTATGAAGTTGGGTTCACCAAACGTCGTGACTTAGAGTTCGCTGACGGGATATAACCAACAAAAGAAATTATACTTAGATTACAAACCTTGGACCGGATCTAAACTCTTAACTAAAACTCATATCTGAAGAGAGTCAAACTAAGCAATCAAAAACTCTAATACACAAAACTGATAATCAGAATCTACGGCTGTGAAAATTTGGGATCATGCATGAAAGTTTCAGTTGGTTACAAAAATTTAAAAACTATAGGTCGCATGGCATGCATGTGAAAGTGATTCTATAAGAATGAACTTTTTAAGAAAGGTATGGATTTGCAGGACTTGCATGCATAATATGAGTATATAAGCAACCGACATTTAATTGGATTTATGGCTAAACCAGCCATCAATTGCAGGCTTACAAGAATGCATATTTATATAAATAATTAAACTAAAGTGGCATACTTAGACAGCTGCATACTTACGAGGATGTATAAATATGTATATGAAAATAATGAAACTAATGCAGCATGCTTGGAAGACTTCCGGCTTACAAAATACATGTAATCATAAGTATAATTTCTAATGTACTTGATCTTCATGCGATGATCTTCGACTTCTTCCTTTCTGTGATGATCTTCAACTTCTTCCTTTTCTTTATTTAGACCATCTCTTCTTTGGAATTTCTTGCCTTGTGTCTTGTATTTTCTGAGCATGTCATACATCTTTCTTGACAAGAAAACAAATTCTCTATCCTCTTCATCTTCATCTTCATCTTTGGTTACAATAACATGTTGTAACTCCTTCTGCTTTGTTGCTTCAACCTTCAAGGCTATATCTTCTACTCTTCTTTCAGGATTAAGGTTCATCTCATATGCTTGCAGAGGCCCCATCAGCTCATCCAGTTTCATAGTTAAAATGTCTCTTGCTTCTTTTACTGACGAGATTTTTGCATCAAATCTTCTTGGAAGTGATCTAAGAGTCTTCCGGACTAGCTTTTTATTCGAGTACTTCTTGCCGAGCTGGTAGGCTTGATTTGCAATGTCCATCAATTTGGCATTGAACATTGTTATGGTCTCATCTTCTCCCATCCTGAGATTCTCAAACATAGTTGTCAACATTTGAAGTTTAGATTCTCTTACCAAGTTGGTGCCTTCATGAATAGTTTGAAGAATCCCCTAGCTTTCTTGGCGCACTCGCATGTTGCAATATACTTGAACTGGTTCTCATCAACTTCTCCAAAGATTGCATTGAGAGCTTTCCCATTGGCATTAGCTTTGCGCATGTCTTCGACACTCCAACTGCTTTTCTTCTTCATGATCACGTTCTCGTCTTCATCAACTAGAGTCGGAGGGGACCATCCTTCTTCTACGGCAATCCATGCACTCTCATCTATGGATTTGATAAACGCCTTCATACGTGCCTTCCAATATGGATAGTTGGATCCATTTAGCAACGATGGTCGTGTGACGGAAACTCCTTTTTTTTCGGCCATCAATGGAACTTGATAGGACTTCGCCGACTTTGAAACCAAAGCGAATACGGCGACCAAGGCTCTGATACCACTTGTTAGTTCCACCAGTGTGGTTTGTGAGTTTTAGGGAACGCTCAAGCACTCATAGAAATCTCACACAAACCAACAAAGAAAGAGACATACGACGTTGGTAACCCAGTTCGGCGTCCACTCGCCTACGTCTGGGGGGCCAAGCCCAGAGATAAACAATCCACTAAAATAGATAAAAATACATGAGTACACACACTTGTCACTCACACTCTTAAAACAATAAAGATCACTACCCTCTCTAGATTGTCTTGTGCACCCACTCTCTTTAGCTCCGGTCACACTTACAATCTACAAGCAAGGTAGCTTATATAGACGCCTCAACGTCCCAAATATAGCGCATACCTCTTTTAGAATCTCCGCGGCTACTAATTTAAAAACCTTCCAAAATTAGCTGTTGCAACTCCTGTTGTAACATAAGTTACAGCATGGCCCTGACTGCTGACTTGATTGAGTTCTGGTTATGTTGCGGATGACCTCAAGACCCATCAACCTCCCGGTCATGCTTAGTCTGAGTCGATACAGTCAAATCTCTCGATCCCGACTGCCTGCAACTAGCCTGCCTCAGTTCCTCATCACACAGTCCCCTCGCAAGGGCCGCACATCCTTGTGCGTCTTCATGGAACTTGCCAAACTTAGTATTCAACCTTCCTAGTTTGGTCTTCAAAGATTCTCCAAACTTGATCTTCAATTCACCCAAGTTTGGTTCTCAAATCTTCCCAATAATAGATCTTTAATCAATCAACTCAATCATGAAGGATTCTTCAAATCATATCTTCTTCATTCATACCATGAATAGATATTTCTTTAAATAAGCTCCACCATATTTAGTCTTCAATCATATCTTTCTATGAAAATGGTCTTGATATGATCTTGAACAAGTTGCCAAGAATAATACCACCAAGATCTTCAAGATATTTTTCTCCAAGTTATAAACATACTAAAAATAGCTTCACCATATTTAAGATGATTTGCCTTGCACCCCAAGTCTCCTTGCTATGTCACCAAGCTTTACATGTCATCAATTATGCCGTGTCACTATGGTTGCCACGTCATTTTTCCTTGGTGTCAAATCATGCCAAATAAATAGTGCGGTTGCACTAACAAAATTGAATCAAGACTGCATGCTTACACAAAAGATATAATAAACCAAGATGAGACTTCTACGCAAGGACATAGAGAGTCAAAGGTACAATTCAAAGGTTTTGTATAGCCAGAAAACTTTTCAACTCCAACACACCACCACCAACCCACAGAAACAAATATATATATATATACAGAATTCTAAAGCAACACAAATGACCCAAATATTACAGCAATTTAAGGATAATAAAAAGCACTCAAACAGAATAAGGTGGCATGATCTTCAATCCAACAACACTAAGGTTGCAGATATTAACAACAACAAAGCACTCACATCTAAACACACAACTTACCTTTACACTCGCCAAAGAGATGCCGACGAAGAGCTTCTTTCTTTTGTCACCAAGAGCTTCAAGAGAAGTCTTACTCTTTGCCCTCTTCGGCGACAAAGCTTAGAACAAAGCTTTCTTAAGCTAGCCTTAAACAACACTTAAAGAATTTAAAGATGCTAGCTTTAATAATTCAGTGTCAATCATGCCACCATTAAACTTCACTAATCCACAATTAAGCTTCAATTAAAATTCAATAATGCTCAAACCAGATCCACAAATTACGGTGAAGCAGAAAAACATGTGGGGCTCAGCTTCCACAAATTTTCTAGCGTGGTCCACTTCTTTAAAAATGCTCTAGTCAAGAATTTTGTTTGAAGTTGAATGTGAACTGACATCTTATCTAATACAGTTTTCCAACAGAATTTTAGTTATTGAATTTTAAGAGATTAACAAGTCAATTAATAAGTCTTGGTGTAGATATCTTTTCATCTTGTAGCATCACCTCTACTTAATTTATTGAAATTTGGATCAAATATTTTCCAAAAATAAAATTCTCATTTTCTTCTGCTATTTCCTATATAGCTTATCTCTTGCTATCCGCAGCTACTGTTTGAGATAGCTTCTTACTTTTTAATTGAAAACTTTCCAGATTTAAGATCAACCTATTGTGAGAGTATATATGTATGTTGTTAGATGTATATACGTATGTATATGCATAGAGGTATACTTGTATTATTGTATGGTATTGTTGGTTGATTATATGTAAACCTAAAAGTTTACATGAGTTGGTGTTCAATGAATGAGCATTGATCCATTCTTTCATCTTTTTCTACTATCATGGTATAAGACCAGGTCTAACTCCGGCCACTTCCTCTGCCCGCCTCCACTAGTCAACTCCTTCTCCGGCCATGACTTTTGGCCACCTTCTTGGGCTAGCTTCTTCTTCATCACCGGCTGCCTTCTCTTTCATCACCGACCACTTTCATTCATTCATTCATTCTTTAAAAAAAACAAAGGGGTTCAGATCTGGCCCTTCAACTGAGCCGCAGCAGCGCCACCCACGTCTCTGTCACTCACTCGTTGCCAATAGCTGCCCGACTGTCACCCGTCGCCTACCACTGCTTGACCATCCTCCCTCACCCACCACTGCTCGTCGCCACTACTGGCCACTGCCACCCATCGCTGCCCACACTTCGTCATCTGTCATCACGTTGCCACCGCTACCCGGTCGTGTCACTCACCACCAGTCACCCCGCCGGTCACCTGATGAGCGGCGCCATCATTGGCGACCACTTCTTTTCTACTATTCGGTATTTTTTCGATAACTTCCTATTGCCAAACTCTTGGGGGAAAACATTTGTTACACTTATTCCGAAAAAAGAAAACCCCAAGTTGGTTACAGATTTTCATCCGATTTCGCTTTGCAACGTCAATTTTAAAACTATATCCAAAATTCTCACCAATCGCTTGAAGCTTGTTCTCCCAAATTTGATTGGTCGAGAACAAGCCGGATTTGTTTCTAATCGTTGTTCCTTTGACAATATTATTGTTGTGCAAGAGATGGTTCATACTTTAGAGAATGATTCCAAATGCCCCCGAGGATGTTAATCAAACATGATATTGAAAAAGCATACGACACCCTAGACTAGAGTGCAATTCTTGATGTTCTCACTCGCATGAAATTCCCTCCAAGTTAGATCTCTTGGATTTCGACTTGTCTTCAATCTTGCTCCTTCTCTCTGCTTATTAATGGGAATCTGACTCCTTGGTTTCCCTCGAATCGCGGAGTTCGCCAAGGAGATCCCTTGTCTTCATATCTCTTCATCTTAGTTTCTCAACTCCTCACTTCCATCCTTAACTCTAGCCTCTCCAGAAATTTGATCCCCGGTTTCAATCCAAGTCTGAAATATAATTTTAATCACCTTATGTATGCAAATGATCTCATTATCATTACTCTTGCATCCCGCAAAGTAGCCCGAAATGTAAATCTCTGTTTATCCTTTTATTCCAGCATCACGGGTCAACAACCGAATTTGTCCAAATCCCAAATATTCTTTCCCTCTTGGTGTAACAAGCATATCGGTACCCGTGTCTGCTCTATCATGCATTTAAGCCCCGCCACCTTCCTTTTCAAATACCTTGGTGCTTTAATCTCTCCTCAAAGAATTGTTGCTTCGGCCTTTAAGCCTTTGGTTGACCAAATTCGTAACACATGTTGTCGTTGGAGCAACTTTAATCTCTCTCCCGCAGCTAAAGCTATTTTAATTAATTCCATTCTTCTCAACATCCCCACTTATATTCTCTCTGTTTATTCCATTCCTTACCTTATTCTTACTGAGATTAACAAAGTGGTTAGGAAGTTCTTCTGGAGTAGAGACAACAATGGAAAGGGCATCCATAATGTGAATTGGAGTACAATGATTGAAGGTAAACCTGAGAGGGGCATTGGAATCATAAATCTCTCTCTTGCCAAGCACTCGTTGATGTCTAAACATGTTTTTAAATATTTAAACAATGAGGATGTCATTTGGGTGGACATTTTGAGATTAAAATATGGTTGTATTAATTTCTGGAAAAATTCAGTCCCGGCTAATTGCTCTTGGTTTTTTCGAAGTCTCTATAATTCTGCAACTCAAATTAAACCTTTTTGCCAGATAAACTTTCTAAATCCTGAAACCACATCTTTCCTTTGGGATCCTTGGTGTTTCGACATCCCTATTGCATATAAACCTACTTACATCAATATGAATGAAGATTTGAATCATACTTCCAATACTGACCTTCTTTATGCGAATTGTTGGAACGATACTCGCTTGAGGCATTATTTTGGTCCCAGTTTTAATAAGCATAATGCTTGTATTAGTGCCATTGACACTGCCTCTATCAACCATTGGGTTTGGAGTCCCAAAACTAAGAAGATCAAAAGTTCAGCTGCAGTTTATAGCCAGTTAAATCACAATTCTTCCAATTCTGACAGCTGGTCTGGGTGGCGTTCACTATGGAAAACCCATGTTGCTCCTCGTGTAAAACACTTTCTATGGATTCTTTTCCATGGCCGTTTATCCACATCCAACTATCTCCATTTGATTAACCTGGGCCCTAACAATTCATATATCTTATGTGGCCTTGATTTTGAAACTGATGAGCATTTATTTTTCAATTGTACTAAGGCTTAATGGATCTGGTCCCATTTGAGTAGCAGGATTAACATGCTTATCCGATTCCCTAGTGGATTTGTTTCTGGTAACTGGCTCACTGATGGTTATCTCCCCATGAACATTATTTCAATCATTGCTGCGATAGCATGGTTCCTGTGGAAAGCCCAATGTGATGCAATTTTTCGCAATGTCCCTCCTAACTTTCCTGTTATGGTGAGCATAGCCATTGCCCATGTGCAGGAACACATCAATGCCAACAGAGATCTCCTTGGTCGAAGACTAATCCTTAACAATTTCTCAAGTGCGGATGGACTCCTCCTCTTCTCTCATGCTAGCTTCAGCCAGAATACTCAGGTACGTTCTATTGGTTTCTTTCTGTCCAATTCTAATTGCATTGTCTCTTTTGCAGGTTGTCTCTCCCAACCCATGGATTCTACCTCCTCTGATGACATGTTCGCTCTCGAAGTCGCGCTGCAAGTTGCTCTGTAGACTCATCATCGAGTTCAGCACATCTTTCGGGATAATCACACGGCCTGCATCTGCATCAATAGCCCGGAGCCCACTACATCCTGGAGATACAACCATCAACTGTCCAAGCTTCGCGCCCTCCTGGAACTGCATGAAGGGCCTCGCATTCACAGTATTCCCAGATCCTGGATGTCCCCTGCTAGCAAGCTCGCTACTCTTGGATATAATTACTCAAATCTTAACCTCTTCCTCGTCAGTCGTGAGTTGCCTCACTGGCTTATGAAGTCTTTTGTCAATTCAGGCTTTGCTTTCTAATCTTGTACTAGCTGCCTCTTTGTCTTAGTTCTTTCCCTTTGTTCTTGTTGTTACTTCATTGTAGTTTCTTCTTTTCGCTTGTAGTTTTTTATCCTTTTCTTGAATAAATAGCCTCCTTGAGGTTCTTTAAAAAAAAAGAAGTTATTATTGTTGTTTACAAACAGGTTCACTTCGCTTCTGGTTTACTTGCGTCTTTAAAAGGATTTTGCTTATAGACCAGGGAGTTGGATGCTCTAATTTGAAGGCCAAGAAGTTCAACTAAGACATGATGGTCATTATTTCATACATTTTTCCTATGTTATATTATCCTTCTAGTGAGTAATCATATCTCCAGTCATTTTAATTTTTAGCTTACTTTTATTGTCAGGGACAGAAAGTTGATTACTCTATACAAGTTTCAAAAGCAGCTTACAATGGATAGGGAAGAAGCTGAAAAGTTGTGGGTATGGTTGCTATTAATTTCTAAGACAATTTTGATTCTGCTTTTCACTTTATGGATGTTCAATGATTTGTTCCCAAATTAGATTTCTTTTCCCTATATGGGCATATTCCCTAGTTTAGGACTTGTTGATTGCTCATGGTTTATATCACCGATACCACTTGCCAACCCTCCAGAATTGCTGGTTGGTAATCTAATTTCATGGTAAGCCACATTCTTCCTGGATGAGGGTTGTGTCCAATTAGAAAAAACAATAGGACCAAGATAAGTTCTTTTTGGATGATTGTTGTATCCAAGTAATAAAGTACTATTTTTGAGGTCACTATGTCATTTTTCAGTTTAAGAGGTGTCTGTTGTAGTTAAGGTATATTCTTAGTAATGATGTTTGCTCTTTTAGTTTATACATGAAGCAATTGCATGCATGATTGATAGATAGGCAAAAAAAGTACAAGTAATGATGATTTTGATAAACAAAAAGAATCAAAGATTTTTGGTCATGTCCTCAGTATCTCTTTTTCCAGTTCATACAAGGTAACATCACTTCTGTGATTATAATGTTTCTTATGGCCGATATATTTTCAACATAGTTCGTACCTACTAGTTTCAATCACACAGCTTTGGATTTAAAGACTTACTCATGTTTCCTATATCCCACCTTTTTTTGGTCTTTATAAGTTATATTCTGTCTGTGTGTCAATGTGTTATGTGTGTAATATATATATATATATATATATATATATAACTTGCCTCCCTGTTTACACATGAGTAACCATGTGAAAAAGTTAGGATAATAATAAAAATGTATTTTTTTCTCATTATTGTCACAATAATGAAGATTTATTAATTATTGTTTAAATAATGAAGATGCAACTATTCAATTTTATGACAATATTGAAAGTACATTATTGTCTCAATAATGAAGATATATTACCTATAAATATAATTTGACATTGAATAAATGAATAATTAATAGATTAATTGTGATTATAATTTATAAATTTATAATACAATGGACCAATGGTGTTTGTCTCATCTTATGTGTGGTCAGGTGAATCTGTCATACTTTAAATGGGAGCATTCCAATGATAATCATGCACTTTTTTTTCTCTCTATGAAAACTATTAATTAATTAATAATTAAGCACTTAACTGATTTAAATCATTTTGTTTTGCTTCGTTAGTTTCATTCATAGCTTACCATTATTCCGGAGAGGCTTCAGTGCTTCACCATAAGCAATTCATCGTCAAGGGGGTCTCATCGGCGTTAAGGGGGTTGAACCCCTGCTAGCCCCCCTTGATTCTGCCATTGCAGACAGTTCTTCCTGAGAAGGTGACATAAATGGAACTATTGATTTCATCTTTGGAGATGCTGCAATGATGTTACAAAAACGCATCATTAAGTTTCGTCACCCGGTCAGGAATCAAACCAAACTCGAAGATGGCCATTGTTATCCATGATTGCAAAAAAACTGCAGGCTGTGGTTTTGTGCCAGAATCAGTACCGTGTTATCTTGGAAGACCATGGAAGTAGTGCTCCAGAACAATTGTCATGCAGTTATACATTGACAGGGTGATTGATCCATCTGGTTGGCTTGAGTGGCCTGGACTGGCAAGCTATAACAATACTTTGGATTACAAGGAATTTGGCAATCAATGTCCAGGATCAAGCAGTGCAAAGCGTCTTCGTTGGAAAGGGTACAAAAGGAATGTGACTGCAAAAGATGTAATGCAATTTACAGTGAGGAACTTCATCAATGGAGATCATTGGCTTCCTCCAACCGGTGTTCCATTCACCCCAAACTTGCTGAAGCCTGTGAAATGTTCTAATTCTGGACTTCCTTGTCTCATCGTAGATAATTAGAACATAGGTTGTTTGGTGTCTATTATTATTAGTAACATTATTGTCTTTCATTTGTTAAGTTAGTTCAGTTGGTTTGTGTTACCAAACCAACTATATGCTCACCACTTATATACACCCAAAGAGTCTATCTCATAGCCGATGTGGGACTAAAGGGGTTAGTTCATTTGCAATCATTACATTACCCCACCGATCAAGACACTGACGCCCTCGCTGGGCCCCAGGCATCCGCCGCCGACCAACAAGATTTCACTCGTGGCACTTCACTCGGACCCCAAAGCAGCCCAACCAACTGGGTCGAACCCTCCCTGGTCGAACCCTCTCGCGGCCACAGACCCTGACCGAACCTCGACGAGTGCGGTCCCACATCGACTCAAACGAAAGCACCATCATATGCACACAAGTGGCGAGGAGCGTGTCACCAAAAAGACCCGACCCTAGCGGCGAAGGACGCTCACCACTTATACGCACTACAAAAGAGTCCATCTCATAGCCGATGTGGGACTAAAGGGGTTAGTTCATTTGCAATCATTACAACCAATGTAATGCACACAAGTGGTGAGGAGAGCGTGTCACCAAAAGACCGGCCTATAGGGTAGGGGTAGCCCCAACCCTATGGCATGGTGGGGCAGGTACGTTTCACTTAACGACACTTCACTCACACCCCAGCTAAGCTCACCAGACTGTCGGGAACCCTTCGTTGGTCAGCCCCTCACCCAACCCACACACAACACACACGGTGGGATCCACAACTCCACAGACCGGCCTAGTGATAAAGGATGCTCACCACTTATATGCACACAAAGAGTCCATCTCATAGCCGATGTGGAACTAAAGGGGTTAGTTCATTTGCAATCATTACATTACCCCACCGACCAAGACATCGACGCCTCGTCGATCCCCTGGCTAATCCGGCTCGACCAATAAGTACTTTCACCGTGGCACTTCACTCGGACCCTCAGCGCACCCGACCGACTGGTCGAACCCTCGCGGCCACAGACCCGATCGAACCCTCGACGAGTCGCGCCCCACATCGACTTTCAAACGAAAAGCACCATCATATGCACACAAGTGGCTGAGCGAGAGCGTGTCACCAAAGACCGGCTCCAGCTGCGGGCGACGTCCCACCACTTATATGCACACAAGGAGTGTCACGCCCCGACCCGCGGGCCCACGGGACGCGACAATCGCAGCAGCAATCCCGAGGAGGGATACCCCGCCACTCAACCCCTCGTGATGCCGCAAGGCTAATCAACACACCCTGAATTCAACAATATACATATCGCAGATATAGAATGAAAGAAAACAATGTTACACAACGACAGTAACAATAACAACAACAACAACAACAACAACAATAGGATCATGTAAAAATATAGAGGTTCACAAAAATACACAGTGAAACAACCCTAACAACAAGAGGGAAATGGTAATACACGTAAGTTTAAGAGTATTTAAATACTAAACCATGCAACAAGTTTTTCTACACACTAGTGGATCCATAGGGTCTTATAACATGTTCCATGACAACAACAACATACATGAACTGAAGGAAATACAACAGATGATAGAATAGTAGTAAATGCCCGAGACTGACTGCCACACTGGCCACACCTACTACCCGCAATGACCCGGGAGAAAGAAAGAGGGATGAGTAACTCAAGTTACTCAGTGAGGGGAGGTTAGCAGAACTTTAGCAGAAAAAAATACACCAACAGCAAATAATAATAATAATGACAATGAATCATCAAAATAAATGCTTTACCAAAAGTAATACAAGTTTAGAAACATTATTACATATAATAGAAGCCTTCAAGAGAATTAAAAAAACATAATAATACCAAGAAAACTCTTTTTACCCCAACTAGGGTTTACAACACAAAAAAATCATAAAAGCATGGTTTTTAAATACAAGTAAAACAACAAAAATATCATGGGTTTGAAATAAATAAACACAATACCCAACACTCACCCAACATAACATAGTTCAGAAAACTCTCTAAACCTTCGCCGTGGCCATGGCTGAGTTCGGGAGCCGCCAGGTACTCATGCCCTCGACGTTGACCCATCGAGCTCACCGGTTGGTGACTCCCGGCCACTCGATGAATATCCGGGTCGAGGGCTCTACACTCCCACCGAACGGCCCCTCGTAGTAATCAGCTGGCCGACACGCCACCTCAATAGGGGTCGGTCGTGAAGACCGCCACTCGCAGAGGATATCACCAAAACAATCACCACAATAAAATACAACTCCACTCGGAGTACAATATCCATCCATGATCATAAATCAAGAATACCCTGCCATTTGCACGAGGACAAGATAAACACATAAGCAAAGCCCAAACTTTTTAACACAAAAATAATTTGCAAGTCCCAACACAAGCAACAACATGGAAATCCTTTTTCCTTTTCAACAATCCAAAAATTTGTTTCAAGCCTAGGATTTCACCAAATCAAAGATTTCCATAACAAAACTCAAGTTTCAAACAAAAAATAAAGATTTCACAAACTCATGGATACATATATCAATCACAATTTCCACGATAACAAAACAAAAGCCAAAAGAGACATCCAAGATTTGCCTCAACAATAATTATCATTCACCAAATTACCAAACAAGTATAAATCAATAAAACTTACTTAAAACATGAAATGCATATATATATATATATATATATATATATATATATAGCTATTGGCATTCTTCTAATAAAGCTATGCTAAATAATTCCACTCACAGAAAAGGAAATTTGTCTTCCTCGCAACCTACTCCTCGGCTAAGCCTTTGCCTCGATCCAAGACTTCTTCTCCCTTGCCAAAAGCATAACAAAAATACAACAAAAATTTAACAAAAAAACAAAACAAACAAGAAAAACCCTAAGTTTTTCTAACAAACAACCCTAATTCGATCCTAGGATTGGCTCAAAACTAGGTTTAAAAGGTTCCCAATGAGTTTCTAGGGGTTTTTAGCTTCAATCTAATCCAAAAGAAATCAAAAGAAACAACTAAAAGATTGCCGGTGCTACAAGTAACCTCGGAATTGCTACATGAGAAACCCGACCTTAAAACTAAGATTTTCTCCAAATTTACAACACCAATTCAAGAAATTTCATCACAAACATTCTCACACAAGATCAACAAGTCAAAGGCTTCAATTTAAACCTATAAACATGCAAATCCAAGGAGAAATTCTAGGTTTTAAAAAGAAAACTAAAACAAGAAAAATACAAGAATAAATACGGTATAAAACCATAAATCCAAGCTTACCAAGTTCAAGAGTGAGGAAGGAAGGAAGAGGACAAGAATCCCGCCGGAAAATCTCGCCGGAAAAGAATTTAGGAAGAGGGAAGGGTTCGGCCAAGTAGGGAAGAAGAAGAAGAAGAAGAAGAAAAGAAGAAGATAGGTTTTAAGAGAACTCGGGCTGCTACAGTAACAGACCTCTACCAAACCGGGCTTCTACAGGAACAGGTTGCTACAGAACCGGTTTGCTACAGGATCAGACTGCTACAGTTTTGGGCTGAAAATCTATAGCAATGGGCTAAAGGAATCTATAGTAAACCCTGGTTATAACAAAGAGTCCATCTCATAGCCGATGTGGGACTAAAGGGGTTAGTTTATTTGCAATCATTACAGTTTGTTTTTCCAAATAATAAATAAATAAACTTGTTTGTTTCTCATGGCCAGCTTCCAATTTATAGACATGGGCTCTGCTGATGTTTATGTAAACCATAATTTTTTTCTTATCATGTTTCAGCATCTTCCTATTTTCTTCTCTTTTGTTATCCATTCCAGATCTTGGGAAATAATCATATACATGGACAAAGAAAGGTGACAATTTGATGCATAAGAAAGATATTCTTGGTTAGAAGCTTATATATTTGTATAGTACTAGGAGGAAAAAAAAAAAAGATCATATTACTATGCTCCTCTGGAAAATAGTTTCCCAAGTGCGGAAGAGTTTACATCAATGGAAACATATATTCCAATGCATGGCATAACTCTATCAGCTGCTTCCAATTATGTCACGGTAGAGGCACTTAATTTTCACAAGCAAAGCTTCCCTGAAATACACACACACACAAATAAACCTCTTTAATGCAGTAAATAGAGTATCTTATTATGAATAATTGCAATAATTCTCAACATAACCAGATGATCATAAGTTTACTGTTTTACCTGTCGGGCTTGTAAACCAGATTCTGGTATGCAAACCACTGCACAAACAACATATAAAAACAAGTTACCACTGACAAAGATCTTATTGTCAAAAAGACATTCTGTGAATGCATTGAATTTTATTCTGAATTTGAGAATAAAATTTAGTCTAAGAACAACACAAAATGTTGTGCTTCTTGGTTTTGATAACAAGCTACTTGCACATATTGCCTTGCATAAATGAATTAAGAAAGAAGTCAGAATTATTTTTAGGTATAATATCTGAATTGGTCCTTTTACTTTTGTCTTTTGTTTTCTCTACTCAGAAATGATCCAAAATAGTATCTCTACTTTTGAAAATGGTTCTATTTAGTCTCTTCTACATTAAAATAGGCTAATTATTTAATTGTATTTTTCAAATATAGAGGGAGTAGATGTGAAGAGATTAAAGATATAGAGACTAAACTTGGTCATTTTTAATGAGTAGAAAGATTAGTGGAGTGCATTTCTGAGTAGAAGGACCAAAAAAGAAGAGAGAGAAAAGTAGAGGGACCAATTCTGATATTATACCTTATTTTTAAATAGGATCGTTAGTAGTCAACAATGTTGTCATAATATTATGAAAAAAATTATGATTTTTTTTTTATACAATAGATGTCGACAAACGTTCCCACTTAAGAGTTTGTTAAAGAATAGGCAATTATATAGATATAATATTTACAATGGTTTATCGATCTTTTAAAATTTATTAACTCGGTCATTAGACACCACATGAACAATTAAAATTCACTACATGCATGACCAAAAGATTTATAAAAACTATACAGAATTAATATATTATTATATCATACAATTTTAGAGGAGAAGGATACAATTCCTTCTGCAAAAGACCCACCACACTCATTTGAAAAATATTATGCATAGTACCTAAGGTTTGGGAATATTGAATTATCATTACTGTTATAGTACTACGCCACACAAGATCAAATCTCTACACCTACTGATCCACTATGGATGTGACTACCCAAAATAATAGGTAGGGGTTGTCTTGTCTAGTTAGTAATGCTGCGCATGTGATTTATTAATTTTTAAAAAAAACTAAAATAAAATTAATTTGTGCTATTTATGTCATGCTGGACGTGGGATGATGAAATTTTAATTATCTTATATAATATTTGACTAAATTAATAATTTTTTTATAATAATTATTAAATGATCGAAACTTATGCATTATTTATCTTTTTGTGATTGTGTTTGGCGTTACTGTCAAAAAATAAAATAATAATAATAAATAAATAAATAAAATAAACACAAGCAATGAAGCAAAGCATGAGTGACTCACCCCTGAATATCCAATTCCTACAAGTTCAAGAACTCCAGGAACAACAGGAAGCCTATCAATGGCCTATAGAGAATCCATATGAAAATGTGAGTTCATACAACCATTTGTTCTCTCAGCAAATGAATACTTCACAATACTTATTTGATCATAATGCCAGACAAATAGTTTACCGAGATCATCCCGGCAGAGCCCCAGAGCCCAACAGCAGCAGCAAATGCAAGTGAACTTACTGCATATTTATCTTCAACTTGATCCCACTAAACAAACACACAAAAAAAAAAGGGAAAAAGAAAATATTAAACTCCCTTAAAATCAAAGTAAAAAAAAACACAAATAGATGAATACAGATGGCATACAGCTTCTTGAATAGTTTTAACAAATTCTGGAAGCTGAGTTGCAACTTGAGCTGGTGCTTCTCCAGTGGCCATGGCAACAACATTCTGTGCAAGCCTTTTGGCTGTTTCAATGACCAAAATGATAAAAAAATATAAATAAAGTCATTAACTAATAAATGCATAAAAAGGTGAGAAAGAAAGAGAACATATACGAGAGAAACCAGAGATTCTGGAGGTCCCCTGAGAAGCCACATTAGGAAGTGGAGGTAGAGAAGGGAGGCCAATGGCTATAGGTGATTTGGAACGGGCTGCAGGGACACGGCTGTCCGCCAGAGCTGGGGAAGTGAGAGCACAAGCAGTTGAAGCCATGGATTGAAACTTGGAAGAGAGAAATCACAGGGTTGCAGCTTAAAATCTGTCACAGAGAGAGAGAGAGAGAGAACGAGACACTCTTATCTGATTGTGATAAAGAGGAAGTTGGCAGCTGACCACTCATTAGGGTACCTTCAGGATAGTGTGTGATAGTATTATGGTCACAAACCAACATGAATGGTTCTTCTTTGGATATGGGGTAGCATCTCCTTTTAGATATATATATATATATATATTTTTTTATGTGATTTTGTATTTTATACCATTTATAAATTAATGAAGAAAAGTTGATAACTATACTCACTTTTTAAGGAAAAATCTTAATATCATATGATGGATGTAAATAAACACGCTTTTAGTTTTATAATCCAGATATCAACTTTACATGAAAGTAAGATAGGGGACCAGAGAGAGAGAGAGAGAGAGAGAAGGGAGAATCCCCAGAAGAAGAGGTTGTCTGAGCTGCTGAACAAGTCTTGCCAGCCTGTAATGATGCTCGGGAGGAGTGAGCATTAGCTCTTTCACTCTTCCCTGTCACTCAGAGCAACACGACATTAATGTTCTGCATTTAAAGCTCCTGAGAGAATTCAAGGACATGGATAAAGGAAATCCCATTACTTGAGTTACTACAGAGTGCAATGCAAACAAGAGGAGATGAAGATGGAGATGAAGAGAAGAAGAAGAAGAAGTGCAAGAAGAGGTCATGTCCAACGACGTGCATTGACAACCAGAGAAAGACACACATCACTGTGGAGCGTAACCGACGCCGGCTGATGAACGACCACCTCGCTGCACTGCGCTCACTCATGCCACCCATGTACGTGCAACGTGGTGATCAGGCCTCGGTGGTGGCTGGTGCCATTGAGTTCGTGAAAGAACTAGAGCAGCTCCTTCTCACTCTTCATGCTGAGAAGAAGAGTTCAAGCTCAAGTTTAACTCCGGCTGGGTTCTTCTTCATCTCACCCCAGTTCACCGGAGAAGGTGCTCATAGGGTGGAAGTGGAGGCTTCGTTGGTGCAGGGGCATGTAAACCTTAAGGTTCTATCACCTCGGTGGCCAGGGCAACTGGTTAGAGTCATTGCAGCGCTTGAAGAGCTCAGGTTCACTGTGCAACACCTCAACGTCACTTCCCTCAGCTCAAACTCCATATTCTACTCTCTCAACCTCAAGGTATACTCTTTATATTGGAAGTATGTATGTATGTATGTACATATAGTTTGGATTAGTTACAGTCTTACAGAGTGAGGATTGGTAATTGTTTGCATGGATAGATGGAAGAAGAGTGCAGGCTTGGGTCTGCGGATGAGATTGCAAGTTCTGTGCACCAGATTTTTTGCTGCATAAACACCAGTTGAGATGATAAAAGAGAACGTGCAAGTACGGAAACAGACACACAGAGAGAGAGAGAGGAGAGTGGTCCACACTCCACAGTGTTGCGATTGTGGACCTGTAGTGAGCCGTCTCATGTTAGCGGTGCAGAGTAGTGTGCGCCACTCCTTGTTGTATGCATATGTATATTTTTGGGAAGGAATGCTTGGTTTTAAATGATTGACAGAGGATGCTTGGCTTTTTTATATCTAGTTAACCGGCCCTTTTGTTGGCCTCTTTTTAGGGTTTGCATTTCGAGGTTTAAAAGGAACTTAGTTTCAATGTGCATTGGGCGTGTGGAGTGTCTTTATGCAGTCTATGGTAGCCCTGGGATGGATTCAAAATTAAATAATTGACTTGGTGCAAAATTATTTTTAATTATTTAGAAATATTATAGATAACTTTAAATTTATAAATATTTATAATAATGCATGGTTCATGAAAAGTATATAACATATGTTTATTTATGGGTAAATTTTTTCTTAGAAATAGATAATGCACATATATTAAAAGAGAACATAAAAAAAAGTCCGAAAACTACATAAATAGATAAGAAAGAAAAACTACAACTCTCATATGAGTGCAAATTTTACAAAACAACAACAAATACGACTTTAAAGAACAAAAAGAAGCAACACATAGGGGACACTAAAGAGTAGATGAGATAGAGTCTTCTCTCTAAGTGGCATTAACCGGAACAACAATAAATTTGCTAAGCCCCTAAAAAATGATGATTCTCCGAGATCTCTTGCCTATACTTCACTAGATCTCAAAAACTCCAAATTGCCTTTAACAATATTTACTAAATCCTCTAATTTGATTCTTTTTTAATCAAGAGTTGTGCAAACCCGGGAAATATATATATACATATGATTAATTATGTGTAAGGATGTTGATATTTATGCCATTGTGGAGTTAAAAATGTAATTGTTTCAAACAACCCATGTATTTCTGATAATAATTCTAGCAACAAAGTCTTTAGTTTTCTTTAGTGAGCCTTGAAGATTCTTTCTCCAAGGTCCTTAAAGGTTACCAAAAGAGCTAGGTGAATTAGACAACTCTAGAAGGTGATGTCATACGCCCAAATTTGTCAAGTAAAAAGGCACTAGAGGAAAAAAATGATCAACTTATTCAATTGATCAACTTATTCAATTGGGCAATGATAGATAATGCAAGTAGCAATTAAGAGTTTGTTACATTTTTTTAACCGCTAGATTAATTTCTTAAAATGAGAATTTTGCTATTCCAGACCAACCACATGAGCAAGTTTATTTCTTGGGAATAGGCACACTTCCAAATGTGGGGAGGCACCCGACATCTCTAGCTTCGATCCAATGATGAGAACCCATAAAATGACTTAAATTAAAAAGCCCATAAACAAATGCAAGTATCACCTTTCGTAATCACCCCCATTCAGCGGTGTGGCCAAAAATCTTATACCAAACTCCAAGAAAGAAAGAGCAATGCCAAAAGTGGGTATAACATAGTAGAGATTATTTCCTTGATTGTGCCCATTGGATGTTGTGAAACTCTAAATATCTTCAGTTAAAGATTTATCGTTATATATCTATCAACTATTGTTCTCATTAGAAAAAGGTGGAATCGCCATCTTGAATTACTAAGATAATGATAATGAGAAAGAAAAACACTGTGTCTTAATGAGCGGGCTAAAAAGAGAATAGCGAATAGCAAAGTCATCGAATTTCTTAGCTTTATAAAAGAAACCTAAAAAGCATAATCTAATTATTATAAACCACTACTCGTTGAATGCATAGTATCAAAAAGGACGGCAAAGTTAAAGCTCATATTGGAATTCTTAAAAAAAAAGGAAGATTGTCTAGTATACCTTTCCCATGAAAAAACAAACAAAAACAAAAACAAAACAAACAATCAATCTTAAAATATTCAAATTTGATAGTCCTAAAAGTAAATAAAGTAAATGATTCTGAGATCACACTAATTCATTCCATTCTTGATTTACCACCACCACTTTCTTAGGAACAAGTTTAAATTTATTCATTCCATTTTAATTATTTTTCATATTTAATAATTTAAATCCTAATTTTGTTTTATTTTTAAAAGCTTAGTTTTACTTTAAAGTTATTTCCAAAAAGAATGCAAATAACTTTAAATTTATAAATATTTAAAACAACAATTTATAAAAACTGTTAAAAATAGCTTTATTTATAGTGTAGGGTACATGCCAACTGTCTAAATATAGAGTACATGTCCACACCATGATCCATAATCACAATAATAACAACAAATAAATAAATAAAAACATCATTTAGGACATAATTATACAAGATACAGTACTTATATAAGTCCTAAAAACCCTTGGCTAGACAATTTAATATGATATACGTTAATCTGAATTGTCTTCATTAAATCCCATAGCATAATATTAATACCAGCTAGCCCCATTAAAAAAAAAAGACACTACTAAAAAGAAGAAGCAAGAATTGGCAGATCACATAAATTAAAGCTAGTTTTTAAAGAGTTCCAAGCAGTGTTCCTGATCCAAATTCCTGCTCCAAAACTTCTTATAATACTCATCATAAGTGAAACTCCTGTAAACAGCTGGAGATCCATCTTCAATGAGCTTTTTTGGTGGACTAATTAGTGCAGTGTTACAAGGACACAAGAATGAAGCCACTGACATCCTCTCCTTCCCAGAATTTACCACTGCTCTATGCCACACACTTTTATATTTCCCATTACTCAATGCCTACAATCACATAATAATAATAATAATAATAATAATAATAATAATAATGATGATGATTACAATAACAAAAAGTACGAAATCAGTTAATTAAACAAATATTTTAACTTAATCACCTGTAATTGATCACCAAGGTTGATAACAAAAGCATTGGGATGGGGATTGACAGCAATCCATTGCCCTTCTTTAAAGACCTGAAGACCAGGAACATGAGGGTCTTGGAGAAGAATGGTAAGAGCATTAGGGTCAGTATGGGCAGGAAGGCCATAAGTGAGATCAGGCTCTGGGCATATAGGGTAGTAGTTTATGGCCATGTGTTGTTCTTGCTCTCCCAAGACTTGTTCAATGTAGGCCTCCTCCAAACCTAAGCTCAGTGATATCAAACCCAACAGCCTCATACCAAGCTGCCTTATTTCCTTACAGTAAGAACTCACCACATCCCTACAAAATAATTTTTTTAAAAAAATATTTTTAAACAATTTAAATAAACTCTAAAGAAATTTAATTATAATTACCTATATATATATATATATAGATATTGATATATAGGTTTGATCAAACTAAATCGTCATGGCTTATGTAATATAATGTAAGAATTTGCTACCAAAGGAATATATCTGGAAAGAAAGACTTTCAGCATCTCCACAAGTCAAGTCAATGCAAATTTATTGATCCAATTTTTTTATATATAAATTAAACAACCCGTGAATTACGCAGTTGTCCACAATCTTGAAAGTATTTAAACTTTTATATTCCTATAAATACTTAAAAATTTATTAGATCCAAATCATACATATAAATATATCTTAGCAGATATATTATTTATTTATTTACGTCAATTCTTACTATTTTTTTAATCAGACTACACACGTCAAACTCTGACAGATATAATTTTTTTTTCATATAGGATGCATCGATTCATATCTGTGAAAATTATTTTAGTTCAACATATTTGTATAGTATTATTTATTTATTCTTATGACAGTTACTACAGTTAATATAGTTTTTGCATGCAGCACGTAGTATTTTTTTTTAAACAAATGTTAAAAATACTACCATTATAGTATTAAAAAAAATTTAAAACTAACAATAAATAAATAAATAAATACTATTAAACATAAAATATATAAAAAAACTAAATAAAAAAATAAATAGAATTTAAAAAACAAAAACAAAAACAAGAGCAGTAAACAGTCGGTGACCTGAAAAGAGGAGGATTGGAAGGCCAATCAGGGGTGTATCTTTCCAAAGGGTAACAATGGAGACGAAGGTAATCCCTCCAGTTACGGACAGTCTCTTTCCGGACATTAAAGCTTGTGGATAACCTCATCTTCTTTGCAGGATCATCAGAGTATAAGCTCATCTTCTCCTCTATGGGGAGCTTGAAGAACTCTTTACCAATTGTCATCATCTTCTCCACTAAATCTAACCCTACACCATGATTCACAACCTAAGACAACAAGAAAATTAAGCACTTGAGTGAGTTAGAGCTTTGTAGGGTAAGTAATCTTTTCTTGAAAGTCAAAAAGTATAAATATGTTGGAGAAGAATATGAAGAAGAAGAAGGACCTGGAAGAAACCATAGGTTTGGCAGGCATGACGGATTTGGGAGATGATTTGAGCTTTGGTAGGTGAGTTTAGGTCTATGATAGGTATGTTGTGATCATGGATGACTCGGGTGAAGTTTGGTCTGTCAGATTCCTGCCGGATGTAAGTCTCCGGTAAGGTCCGGTGAGGGATTCCGGTGGATAAGAGCTGGTGTTCAGCCATTAGTTAGACATGGAAGAGAGGATAAAGGGTAGACTTGGGAAGACTGAATATTATTATAGTATGAATGATTTAGGGCTCAAATTTGGGGTGAAATATAGAGGAAGATGGGAGATGGCAGATGCACGCGGCTAGGCTAGGTGCTGACGTCATCCGGACGACGTCATAAATAACACGTAAGCCCTAGCGTTGTAAATAATAAATTGTGTCAATCCTCCGTAGAGATTTCAACAAGACACAATATTGTACCTCAAATATGGGAAATAATAATAAGGACGATATTGTTTTTGATATTTATTTTTCATTTTATTTTATGTGAGGTCTTATCTTTTTAAGAGTATGTATGATGGGTAAACACCTGGTTGATTAGACAATTAGGAAGTTGTGTGGGTCTCCAATAATGTTTAGATACTATATATCGGTTTCCAATAAAATAGAGTATTATTTATTTAATTTTTAATGGATCCTAATACAGTTTTTATATGGGAGGAGTTGTGTTCTCCACTCATCCAAAATTGCATGACTTAAGATTTATCATTATGAGATTATGATTATTGATATATCATCTTTCATGTATATAACAAACTTTTATTACCTAGTGTGTTAGCCACCAAACACCATAAATCCCTACGGCTATTAAGTCATTGTAATTTATACGCCTCTGTACCTATTTGTACCTTTAACGATGCTTGTCACCTTTGTCTATATATATGTATATTGTTGGAAGAGGGTAATATACCTTAACTAAAAAATAATTTTCTGAAACTTGGGTAGGAGTTGCCTGGGAAAACTCTTAGGTCATGGATGAGTGGTTGAACTGGGTTAACCTGATTATGAAATACATATATATATATAAAAGAAAGATCATTTAGGGATGTTCACAAAAACACCCACAGATTTTGAAAAGATGGAGAGAGGAATGAGAGGAGAGAGATAGAAAGAAATAGGGTGCATGAACAGTGACATCAACATTATCCAAGCATGGTACCTTGTCTGATTTTTGGTGTCCTTTGGGTTTAATTTACGTTTTTGTGTTCCAACTGCAGGTCTAGTAGAAATGCAGTCACTATTGTGATTATGATCTACGGTTCATATTAAAATACTGTGTATTCCACTTTTTATATTGCTATTATTGATAAGCATAGTAAAACTATGAATGATCCAAACAGTTGGCTTTTGATCTAAGGGTTAACAATCAACTTGCTTAAAGTTGATATCTGAAAACGTGAATAGAATACGCAACCTCATATATATATATATATATATATAAGATGTATTATAAATTGCTAAAAAATTGAAAAAAAAAAAACATGAAAGTACAACAAATAATATTGGTGATGTTCATATATTTTTTAATTGATTTATCTTATTTACAAGCAATCAACTTAGAAAAAGATAACAAAATTATATAAATAAAATTGGCTCAAATAAAGAAACACAAAAATTCAAAATCATCAAACATAAGGTCTCTATGCCAGAAAACTAACCAAAGAAGCTTTGATGTTGGTCTCTGTCTCCTTTGATTAAAGCTACAGAATGAAAGCCCTAAATCATTTTCTCCTCAATTAAAACTAAGATTGATTGTCACGCCTTAACTTGAGGGCCTTGCACGTGACAATTGCCACGCAGAGGAGAGATACTCACCCCACTCAAATCTTGAGTCACCGCAAGGCTACCAAAATCCCTGGAATGAACAATATTGAACAAAATATAAAAAAAAAGAATACACATATGCACAGGGGAAGTAACCAAATAATAACCTAGTAGAAGAGTTCAATGAAATATGCTGGTCACACGAACAACAAAGTTTCCAAGAACTAGACAAGCAAGCAAACCAAGCATATATAGTTCAAACACACTAGTGTATCCATGTCCTTATACAACATGTTCATGCTCAAAGGACAACATACATGATATTGGAAATGAGAAAGAAAGATGATAAATGACCAACACTTCACCTCGCTACCACGCTAATGACCATTAGCGCCTGGGAAGAAGGGAGACGGTGAGTAACCTAAGTCACTCAGTGAGTGGGTTAGCATAAATCTACTATAATACACCAAAATAATAGATAAAAACTACAAAGCTAGGCTTTTGTCATAACACAAAAAGATTAGAACATATCAGCATATAATAGTATACACAAGGGTAAGTAAACCATAGATAGCATAAAAGAATCCTTTTTGCTCAAATGAGCGTTTCAACATTCAAAACTCATGAATAGTAACAAAATACAAGTTTTAAACTATAAAACATGACACTCAACATCAAATCAATTACTTTCCCAATAATTTATAAGAGATCACCTCTCAAGGTTTATTTTGAATAAAAACATAGGTTGTTTTAACAAAATTTGAAGTTTGCATTGTAAGGAAATAAGTACTGGTCTAGAAATCTCTCTAAACTCTAGTTATGGCCGCAACTAAGTTCAGAGCCGTCAAGTTTCTCATGCCCTTGACGTTGACCCATCAATCCACCGGGTGGTACTTTACACTCCAACCTGAACTTGACCAATAACTCAGTCGGTCTACACATCACCTCAACAGGCTGGCCATGAAAACCGTCTATTGCAACATGATGTCACAAACAAAAACAATGCAATACATGCATAACCTCTCATTGAGGCCATATCCAGGACAACATTCAAATATGGAATATAAATGTCATTTCCACGATTACGAAAGCTAGAAACATGTTTGAATAACCAAAGCCTCATAACTTAGTTTAACTTAAAATATAGATATAATCATAAACACATTCATTCAAGCATCAAAAGTTTCATGTATAATTCAATAGCATGGTATTCATTTTCCAAACCGATCAAACCATCAATGTAAAATTATAGAACCATTGAAAAACTCTCAAGTAAAGCAATGGATATTTTCAAATAATATTCTATATATATAGAGAATATTAATCTCCAATCCTACTGACAACTCAGGCGAGAAAATCACAAGCAAGCTACTCTGCCACCAGCTCCTTGTCTCGCGATGAGCCCTCACCACCTAACCAACCAAACACACACAAGCAACAAAGTAAGTGAGTGAAAAGCAAAGGAAACCCTAACTTAAACATGCAATGCAATCCTAAACGAGGTATAGGGCTAGCTAGAACTAGATTTCAGGGTTTTCAATGAACTCCTATGGGTATGGGCATCACTCTAAACCAGAGAATCCAAAGAAACAACTAAAGTTCACCTGTGCTACAGTACTGCTACAGTACTGTGGTTTCCCTTGGAAAAATCTGGTTCTAGTTTATAACCAAATCTTTGAAAAACAACCAAACAATGGCTCCATTTAGGCTTCTAACTCAACAAAAGGGCAAGCTTTACAAGCCATACTTCACAACCTACATCTATGATCCTCAACCAAACTACAAGGATGAGAAGAATGAAGGCATGGCTTACCCAAGGAGAAAGGATCTTGAAGCTTCAATTAGAAAGAAAGCAAAGGTCAGCCCACCTTCTTCTTCTCCAAGAAAAAGAAACTAAGCAAGATGAGAGGAAGACAGAAAAAGGGCCGAAGTTACAAAGAAAACCTCGGGTTGCTACAATACCCCATGCTATAATACCGCATAAAAAGCTATAGTACTAGCTGAAAGTGCTACAATAACAGGCATGGAGAGCTGGGTTATAACATTCACATCATAAAGTCCTATAGGGAAAAGAAGAAAGGCTTTTTTAGGAGAGAGAGAAGAGGATACACTTCTTAATTAAGCTCTAACAGCGATAGGAGAAAGAGGAAAAGCAAGGAGATATATGGCGATGGACAAAAAATAATAATAATAAATTAAAGGAACCAAGCTTGGTAACCCAACTGACCTAGCAAGGCCTAATCAAACCGGCTAGGTCAGTTTAGGTTTTAAAATATTGCTAAACAAAGTTAAATAAATAAATAAATAAATATATAGTTATTAACTAAAATTAAGTATTCAATTTATCTTTCAAATTTATGATGTATACTATATATTCTATGTTCTATATTGTATATCACATTTTTAGTTGTTTGTTTTTTAAAAATCTTTGACCTTCTAGTTTCCCATGAGCTGCAAATTTTAAACCCGTCTGAAATGAATATTAAGTGCCCCAATAAAAAGGCAAATCTCTCATAATAGGTGTTTTTCCTATATACATAAAGATTTGAATTTGAAAATTATTTAGTTTAGCGACCTAAGCCTTTACGGCTTTGACCACCCCAATTGGTACTCATATTTTAATCCATATAACAAATAACAAATCAACATTTTTCTATTAAAACTATACATTCTAATATCAAAAAGATTTTATTTTGCAACCAAACATACTCATATTTTTTTTTTCCTAAACCTTAATAGAATAAATTATTTAAAAAACTATTGGAGAATCTTTTTTCTTCTGTTGATATTTATGAAATATTAATAAAATAGTTACTTGACACATTGAAATGAAAGGAATAAGAAAAGATTCTCTGGACGGTCTGATTTCAACTGTTGGACAAATTGACAATCTAAATTAAAAAGATGAGAATTTCCAATTTAACTAATCAAGACATGAACTGTTATCTTCATTCAAGCTTTTAGCAAGTCCAACGAGGTTAGAATGTGTTTAATATTTTATAAATTAAATCAATGGAAGATATTCCCCAACTACCTTTGTTTGATATTTTATAAATTAAATCAATTTTTAATTTACATTAACTCAAAACTTTATTTTACATGTTTTGCACTTAAATATTTTTGTTTATTAGTACACAACTGTGTCCTTAATTCATTGCCATTGCATGACCGAATCCTCCCTGTATCAATTATTGGTAGTTGTGGGAGACAGACCAAGATTGTCACATGTGGTGGCTCAAACTTAATAAGTTCTTCCAAAAGAATAGAACAAATTTAATTATTTTTTTTTATTTTAATATGCATAATTTTTTATTTTTTTTTGTACTTTTGCAAAAGAAATTTTCAAATATTGCATTTATGTCATTAAAAAAAATCAAAGTTTTGATTAGTAAAATAATTTATAGAAGTAAGCTCCTCTAAATCCTTACTATAACTGTGTTAGGTCATGAGGTTTTTTCCAAATTCTAGTTCACATCAAGGTCAATTTTTTTTTATTATTATTTTTTTTATTTGAAAGAGTTTTTGATAAGAATGACAACCAATTAATGATAATGGAAATGACATTGATATGAACACAACCAAAGAATATTAGAAAAAATAAAAAATAAAAACTTAAATATTTTTTTATCTTTTCATGTGTTATTATTATGATCACTCATCTTTAGAAAATTAAGATTTGATCCTCTACTTTTAATTTTTATTTCAATTTTATCATCGAGTATATATTGTTAACGGCAATCACATGTGACATATTATGTGACACATATTTTCTCAAAGCTGGCATATATCATGTGTGATCACCATTAATGATATATGTTTAGATAATTAAATTGTAACAAATTTGTAGCTTTCTAAAACTGTGTGACCGAAATAAAAACATACAAAAAAATAAAGGATATTTTAAATTACTTACCCTAAAAATGGCATTGCTGCTCATATCAATTTAAAAAAAAAATAATACAGTGAACTACATTCTAATAAATGAGGTTTATTTTTAACTTACATAGTAGTTGTTCTATTTATGATTAAAACCTTATAATATCTTAACCATTGAATTATCCACCTTTTTAATGTTAAATTTTTGTAAATTTGAACATGCTCTTGTTACCTTTTGAAACAAGTGCACTTTTTTTTTACTTCCCTAATATCTTAACTCATTTTCATTTCTTATACTTTTTTTCTTGTACACTACGCACAAAATTAGGTTATAACAAATGGAACATTAGTAAATAAATAAATAAAAGAGAGAGGGGGATAAATATTTAGTTATAACAAATATAAGATTAAAAAAAGAGAGAAAATATTAAAAGAAAAAAAAAAGAAGAAACACTTTAATATAAGAAGAAAAGCAGAAGAACATTTAAAAAAAAGCAAAAAAATAAAAGAGTATGTAAAAAAATTAAAAATAATAATAATAACAATAAAGGAAAGGAAAAAAGAAGGAAGAAAGGATAAAGGTAATTTTTGTATTGTTAAAAAATTGATAAAATATCTACCTAGATTGTGGATATATTGATCTAAATGTATAAATTTGCATGTTAACAAAAATATCAGAGAGACTTGTAAACTATTTTAATTTTATTTTTTTAATGTGAACAAATTACGAACCTTTAACTTCTATGTTGGAAGAGAATCCAGCCCTCGATTTTTTATTTAAAAAATAAATAATCATTACTCTATTATTGTGGGAGTGGAAATTATGAAGGCCCTTGAAGTCATTATTTCTAATTTATATCTTTTTTTGACTTAGTTATATTGGTGGTGGACACCGTATCGTATACATCAAGGTCGAAGATTGACAGAGACTATAAATTAAAAAGTCTTTTGCTCATTTGGGAGAATGAAGTTGATGTGTGATAAAAGGTTGGCATCCATTGAACTTGTCATAAATTTCATTGTCCCTGTACAACTTGAGGCTGAAAGGGTCAAAATTAAATCACATTAAAACTTTAAAAAATAAGCTATAATAGCATATTAAATAAAATACTTGAATTAGATAGTTAAAAAAATAAAACCCCTTTCAGCTTCCTATATTTTTATTACAGACTTTAAAAACAATAGCTATAATTATATATTTCATTTAATTTTGAACTTTGACACGTTTAAAGTTAATTATGCATGCATGATAATTAATGAAAAAGTATTACAATGCAAAATAACCATCTTATGAGATATTTGTGCATGAGAAAAAACAATGTCATCAAGAGTCAAGATCAAATTTTCTTTTTCTTTCTAATATGGTTTTCTGGTTCTGAGCTGTTTGGAATACGGCATGAAAGACAAAGAAATCGTAGTGATTCATTTATTTTTTTAATACTTAATATATATACTGTTTGGAATACGGCATGAAAGACAAAGAAATCGTAGTGATTCATTTATTTTTTAATACTTAATATATATATATATATATATATAAAGGCAAATTCAACTTTTCCTCTAACATTGTTATTTTATCGATTGTTTATTTTGTTTTATATGAGAATATAGAGTCGACACACCATCACATCTTGAATTTATTTTAACATGAATTCCAACAGAAAATTCTAACATGAATTCCAACAGAAAATTGTTAGATAAAATAAAATTATGGAGGCTAGTTACAGTGTAATACTCATTTTTTAAATATATGGCAAATATATATGGCCAAAAGATTCATAACCTAGTGATATTGATCCCATTAAAATAACGTTAGTGGTAACGAGTCTCCAATTATAAATACAGGCTTACAATTCGTACATCAAAACATTGGGTGAAACCGTAGATGTTGGATGTTTAATTCTTTGCCTATGCACAAACCCTTAACAATGCTTACTACGTTTATGAAATTAAGAATCATGATATTCATGATTCATTGGTTTTTATGATTATATAAGTAATTATATTAAACTAACACAAAAATTATTATAACAGTTTACATAAAATAAAAAAATTTCAATATTTACCCCTCTACAATAAAATAGTGATAATTTATTTCTCTCTTAAATGAGTGGTCGAGAGTTCAGCTCCTTCTCATAGGCAAGTGTTACAACTTATTCAACATTATAAATTAAAAAAAAATTAATAACATGTTAAATAGGAAAATATTATTTTTTATTGACTATTTAAATCATTAGAAACTAAAATCTATTTGAATAAAAAAAATCATATGGGAGTTTTTTTTTTACCATTCCTGCACATCTCCTAGTATCTTCTTTTTGACCTTTCTACATTTTTCCTAATAAACAAAAAGCTAATTTTCATGCTTCCGTTTTATGAAATAAAACAAATGAATTAAAACTTTCATAAAAAAGAGTTTAAATTCAAAAGAGACCATTTTTTTTTCCCTAAGGACAAGAGCATCAAAAAGACATATAAATATAGTGATGCACTAATTACAGTAATTTGATGATCCTCTGAGATTTATTATGTGGGACGAGTAACCACACGAGATAATTAAGGTATGTCACATGCATCTAAAATGATATATTAATGACCAAAACCTCATAATGGTAAATCTCCTTATCTTATAATTCTAAAGGGGTGAAAAATATCAGAATCTCTATAAAAAATGGGTAAATAATATTAATACAATATTTCTACAGTATTATGACATAAGAGATTCAACCTTACATTACTCACCCACCATGGTGATTTCTAGAAAGCCACTACTACGGCATTATTATATTGAAATATCAATCAGTTTAAATACCGAAAGTTCTTTTAACGAGGAGAAATTTGCTTCCTCAAAATTTTTACATGCAATACCAAACATAATTTTTGTTTAGTATAAATAAAAACTTACAATAATTCACACACAAAAACATATGTATTGAAATATCAATCAATTTAAATACCAAAAAAAAAAAAATTTGTGGGATAAGAAAATATGGTTAAAGATTTCTTTATTTAAATAATACCAACTGTTAATGATTAATTAACATTAATAATTTTTTAAAAACCAATTATCAAATATATTTATTCAAATAATTAAATTATTATGAAACTGTTGTAAAAGTGCTCTTAACGAGTACATTTTAATTTCATAGAAATCTGTTTATTGAAACATAGAATTTTTTTAAATACAACAACAAACATATTGCTAATGTATTATAAATATATTACAATATAAAACATGCAATCTCATGCCCAACTCACCTCCTCCGCGGCATTGTTCATCCTTTTCAAACAAAGTACACATGTGCATATATATAGAAAAGAACCCTGATTTGTTAAATTTAATTGATTAGCCAAATAAATAAATAAATAATTTTGATTAATGAAGATGCTTTTGTTTTCATCGGAAAATGAGGAAATGGAAAACGAGTTGGGAGTCATTTGATGATATCACCAACCAAACCTGTTTTCACAATGTTGAGCGTGACTCATGCCTTAAAATGGCGTGCCAAATATAAAAGCCACAAAAACAAAAGGTAATCTCCTTTGAATGATCACCATGCACCAAGCTATATATCTAATACTTAATTAATCTCTTGTGATGTCGGTAAGCATGGTTAAAGTTGACATTTTCTTATTTTCTATTTGGAATGACGTATCCTATTGTCTCAACTCTATTTAAATAAAAATTAAATCAAGTCTACCACTTACCAAAATCAATAAATAAATAAATAAGATTACAAATCATATTTTCAATTATACAAATTTTAGTTATGTTATCATCGATGTAAGTCAAACAAGCTTTATCAGAAAACCCTCTTTTTTTTTCTTAAAATTTATCTATCTAAATAAAGGTTGAACTCTACCTTTCCTTTCCCTTACTTTCCCTCCCCTTCCCTCCCTTTATTTCTCTTTACTTCTATTTTTGAATCCAAAAACTATGTAAGAGACTTAAATCATTTAAGAAGTAGTTTTAAATTTAAATATTTATATAATATATATATATACTGGAATAATCTATTATTTTATAACTCTCAGTATCTTATTCCGATTAGATCTAGAGTTTGTGGTTCTTATAAAAATTAATTATTAAAAAAATTAAAAAATAAAGTTTTAGAAGCTTCTCTTTGTGTGTGTGTGTATATATATCTAGTTTAACAAAAAATCATATTAATTTAACACCTACAATTACTATCTCTATTTAAATGAAATCGATATTGTTTTAATTTTGGAAGGCTAGTTCATAAGTTTCGGATTTTAATTTCCTTGAATTTATTTGTTCAAAAAATTTAGTAGTGGTATTTACGCATGTTGGCACTTATAAAAAAAATAGAAAGGTTTGTGAAGTGGTTGATTAAACCTAGTGCTTAATATATTATTATCATTCAATGATCTTCTTGTCAATGCCAGCTCAACACTTATCAATGACTGAGGAAATCAATGAATCTCATTCCCAATAAGTGGGAACAATGGCATGCAATGATACACCATGTGCTTGATTCTTATTGGCTTTTTGATTGATAAACATCATCCACAACTTATTGCTTAATGAATCAGCTTTTAATTGATTAAATTTTTTTTTTAGAAAATGAGCAAATTTTGTTATGAGCGTACACGAAGGATAAGTCATGTGAAAAGCTTGTGCATATATAAAGTTAATATCTTAACACATGTGATACATTTCACTTGAACTAAAATTTGAACCAGCTTCTTCAATAAAGACAAGAACATTTTAAATCAAAGATCTTTCAATTCATAAATATCAAGATATTTTTCATGTAATGAATTTATGAGTTATATCAATTGTATTTGCATCAAATCGCTCTCATTATTGTGAGTGGGCTAAAAGAGACAAATAAAAAAGACTCTTGACTTAAATATGGTTTTTATTATTAATAGAAATTGATTAATTTTATTGTTTATGTGTCACTGACATAGATTTCACAAAAAAAAATTAATATAAAAATACTTATGTATTGGAAAAAAAAATTAATTTCATAAATTTAAAGTTGATAAAAGATAATTTCATTAACACTTTAGGTTTTTTTTTTAATTTCTCTTATTTTGGCACATTTATTTCTTTTAATTTTTTTTTCCTTTTAACTAGATGTTGATGTATTTGCTTGTTCTAGTGATTATTTTATTTTGTAAAAAGGCTAATTTGGATTTATTAAAATACAATATACGTGTACATGAAGAACCTAGCTAGGAGCCAAACAACAAATCTACATAAGAGATTAACATGACAAACATAAGGCATGGGATGGTTTCATAAAGATGAACATGCCACAAGTCATGCCTTCATAGGAACAATCATTTTGAAATATATTAATATTTAAAAAAAATGACAAACAAATAACAAAAAAAACTTTTTAATATATTCATTTTAATCACAAATTTATTTCCTTCAATAGACATCCCATAATATATGTATGGATGATACTCTTGAGGCACCATATTTTTAATTTTTAAAGCTTATCTCTTGAAAGATATGTTTTTTTTAAAGGAATAGCTCGTAGAGCTGATTTTATTGATATAGGGGAAAAATTACAAAGAGTTCAACATTACAAATAGGATCCAAAGCAAAAACAAATTACAAACACCCAGAAAAACCACACTAAAGCATACAAATACAACAAACAAAACTAAAACACAAAGCCCGCGCTGCGAAAAGCCATCATAATCCAATGAGGCAGCTCACGTCCCTGGAAAAACAGAGAAATCATATGCAAATTTATCGCCAAAGAGGCAAGCTTAAAGGCAGGGGAAGCCCAAGCCTTAGGGATGAGATGCATGCGAGGCCACTCCGCAGTCTGAAGGATGAGATTGATGCTATTAATCCAAGGCTGAAGGCTGCAATCAGATGTAAAATTCATTGAGATTGTCTTGCTAGATGTTGATCCTGTGATGAAGAAGTGTTTGATTATTAAGCCAGTGTCCACTGAAGCTTGAAAAGCAAGGTTGATCGCCAGCAGGTCCGCTTCCACTTCACTCTTTGCATATATTGGACAAGCACCTGCTAACAAAACACAGTAATTAGATGAGACAAAGAAAAAACTAGCACCCCCTACCTCCGACGCCGCATTCCAATAGCTGGCAATGAATAGGAAACCCATCTCTAAAAGAGAAATGTTGAGTATCAAACAAAATCCTGACTTATCAGCATGAGTACAGGAGAAATCCTTTGCATGTGCAAAGGCCCGAGAGACAATGACCAAACTGGTGGCAAAGGAGCCCTTGAAAATTTTATCACATCTATTCTTCCACAAAAACCAAGCTGTAGAAGCAATGACTGCCTTAGCAAAGGATGAGGTCAAAGCACAGGTGAGCCACTCACCAGAACAAAAACCACCAGAAAAAGAGATTGGAATGTTGAGCTTAGAACTGACATGGCACCAAACATCTCGAGCCATATTACATGAACATAAAAGATGCTCAATTGATTCATACTCAAGATTACACATGACACATAAGTTCCTGGGCCCCAGATTAATGGAATAAAGATAATCAGAAGTGCTAACTCTTCCCTTTAAAGTTAGCCACAGAAAGTGTTTGACCCGTGGAGCCACATTTAAATCCCAAAGCTTTTTCCAACCCAACCAACTCTCAACCCAGCAGGGAGAGCTATTAAGAAGCTGATATACAGTAGCCGAGATACTACAATGCACAGATTTAAGAGACCAAACCTAGTGATTATTACCAGTAACATCAAGGATACCCAGTTTTGGAATAAAACAATCCAACCAATCTCCAAATAACAGGACAAGTTTATGAAAATCCCAAGCTCCATTGTTACAAAAGTCAGAGACACCTAATGAATCCAGATTCAAATTAACATTAAAGTAAGTAGGATAAAGCGAGAGAGGAATCTCTGAGCACCAGGGATGATTTAAGAAAGAGGTCTCAACAGGGTTGACAGAATTAATTCTCAAGTTAGGGCTAATTTTGATTGCTGTATAACAGAGACCCCTAAAAAACCATGAGCATCCAAAGGGGATGGAATCCCTCTAAAAATTAACTGATCCATACTTAAGATACAAAATATCAACCCAGAGATAATTATCACAATTGAGATATTTGAACACATTTTTGGCCATAAGAGAATGCTTAGCAAGAGCAAGATTTCTGATTGCAAGACCCCCCTCAGTCTTGGGAATAGTAAGATCATTCCAAGCAACAACATGGATGCCCTTTCCATTGCTACAACTAATTGTCAAACATCAAAAACTCAAAATTATAAACATGAAAAATAAGCCAAATATCATTTCTAGATAAACATCAAAAACCACAAATCCATATTATATTTATTTTAACCATAAATTTATCATCTCACTCCAATCGAATCATTGTTCTTGCCCAATAATTAGTTTGTTTTTTTTAAAGAAATTATATTTAATCTTGATCTTTTTCGAATTAGAATTATAAAATTTATTTCAATGGATAAACCAATGACACAAAGAGCCATGCTGACACATAGAGGCATGTGTACTTATCTAAATAGATAGTGTCTGGCTTGTAAATATTGGATTAAACTTATCTTGTTCTGACGTGTTAAAATGACTAGATTGTTGAATGATAAGAAATAACAAAGGAAATAATTTCAAAACTAAAAATAGATTAAAGGTTTTAAACCACACTATGTAATTTTTTAATATTATTAATTTTAATATATAATATATCCATTGTATAAATAAATTACTATAATTGAAAAAGCTAGTCTAGTCTTCATGCAACTTCAAAAAAAAATTGCAAAGGCTATAGGGGTTTTAATTAAAGCTAAACTCCCTTCATTAGTTAAGTAAATCAAAAGATACGAGGCTTTGGACGTTATTAATCCATAGCCTGCCTTCAGGCATGGAACAAAGGCTATAGTTGACGATAAATAATTTCAAAACCATTTTTTATATTAGAAGAAAGATAACTCTATTTCTTACTATGTGAGAGGTTAAAGGATCAACTCTCTTTTCCAATATTGGTTAAAATGCATAACTTGTCCACCTTATAAATACATATATAATTTTAAATTAATTTTATTTATTTTAATTTTAACCAAAGGGTTCATAACCCAATAATATTGATCCCATTATATAAAATTATTTATTGGTGTGAGAATTTAAGAGTCTAGTTTAAATCCCATTGGATATAATGGTGCTATCAGATTCATAGTTGTTGATACCAGCTCAAATCATGTGTCGATACACATGCAAATTGAACGATCACATTTATGACCCATGTGCATGCCCCCTAACTGCATATACGTTAGCCGCATTTTTTTTTTAAAAAAAAATAATCCTGCAGAACCTTTTCTTAGTATAGGAATCTGGGGAGAGATGTATTTTAAAGGAATGAGTATTGAATTATTAACTTGGGTTTGCTTTGGAAAAATTGAAATATATATCAAACGCCTATATTAAAATTATTTTATCTTATATTTTATTTTCATTCATTTACGAGTCAAGCAATTTTGTTATGAAAATAATATTAATTAATGATCTTGAGATTTTTAGAATATACTCTTTTTTTTTTGTTGAGAAATGCGACAAGCACCAGAACCGAGGGACATGCACGTGTGGGGAGCAAAGCTCAATGCCAACCCACGTGCCCTCACCTTACGTAGGTTATGAGGTTCGATCTCAGCTCTTCTCCGAAACGAATACTTTACGCAAGGAACCCAATACCAATTGACCCAAAAGCGGTTGGTAATATACCTCATTTTGATATTTTTTTTATATGTTTGTTTGTTACAAAAATAATATAAAAATTTACTGTATGGAAAAACAAATCGTTAATTAACAAAGCTAAATAAAACTAAATATGTGATGGGTGATGCTGTTCACTCTATCTCATAGTTATGGCTTCATATAGTTAGCATCTATCTCCAGTGAATGCAATTGTTTGACAAACTCCATGAGGTTATTGGAGGTGTGTACGAAACAAGGGTGGAAGAAAGCAAACTAGTCAACTGTGCTATTGATTCCCTAGTAGTAGTAGGTTTGGTGATGCGCATGAGATGATTGTAGGATAAATCATTCATCCAAGATGGTGTTGGAATTAAGGGTGTTAAGTGTTTTGGCTTTAGTAGAGGTGGTCTAAAATGTTGATTGGCCCATACCAATTGTTGATTGGCCCATGCCAATTATGTTCTTCATCAACATGGAAGGGCAAGGATGTCATTTCTCCTTCTTTGTCATGACTTGGTGGTAGGTGAAGAGAGTTAGTGGGGGAATATTTTATTATTTAGGGGTAGGTGCCACCTACCCCATCATTGTGAGCTCTTGGATCAAAATGATCCTAGCCCTTGGTTTGTTTGGTGAAGGGCTATATAAACCCCCATGACATTTGTTAAGACAAACAAGTGAGAGTGAGGAAGTTAGAGAGAGAGAGAAGAAGGGTGAGAAGTGTGAAAAAATAGTTTAAGAGTTAGTCTATTCTCCTAGTATAAGAGAGGATACTGGTTTTCTCCTTATTATTAGAGAGTTTGTAGCTCCTGAAATTTTCCTACTTAGTAAATTTCTTCTATCTTTGCCCGTGGTTTTTACCCTAATTATTTAGGGGTTTTCCACGTAATATCTTTGTGTCTTTTATTTTTCAGCATTATTCTTATTTATTTTGCTACGGTACTGCTATATTCAATCCTACATTTCACAACATAAAAAGGTTAAGGCTTTATTTGATTGTTAGTATTGACTCTTTCAACCTAATTCATTTTTCATTTGAGGTGATAAATATTCAAAAAAATAAAGGACCATGTTATCAATTTTAATTATAATTATGAAAAATTGGAGTATGCAATAATTAAAAATGTGCTTATTCCACTCAAATCAGATGTTGCAAAAAATTACTTTTGGCTAGGAGCTTCCAAGTTTCCCCAAATTTATTTGTCAAAGTTATTCATCCAAGAGACCATAGATAGCTCACTAGTGGAATTGAGATAGCAAGATAGGCCAAATATATGAGTGAGATGATTATATATTCTAGATGTGAATGGGTAATTATGGTAGAAATGGTTGATGGTTTCATCCGCTACATGGTAGAGTACATATATACTTGTTAGAAACCTATAATATATTATAGCCTTGGTTTACTAAATTGAATAGAATTAAGATCTTATTGTCCCAGAATGGCTAAATGAAGAAATTAGTTTACAGGAATAAGGTTTTTACCATATAGTCTAACTTGCAGGACACATGACACCGCTATCATTGATGAAGTGATATGTAGAATGATTTCATATAAGAGATCCCATTATATTAGTACAACGTTTTGGATTCATGTGGGTTGATTGGAAGGCTTTAGATTCTCCAAAGAGATTTGGCAGCCTAAGGTTGGTGGAGAGGTTGGCTTGAAAGTCACAAATAGAGGTCATAAGATGCGGCCATAGAAGATGAAGATCAGGCCAAATGTCTTGAGGTGTTCTGCCATCAAGTCATAGATTGTGCCATAATGAAATAATTAGTCCATACTTAATGGCTTGTAAAATACCTAACCAAAAGGTTGATAAGTAGTTTAAAATCCTAGACTAAAAGAACTTCTGAGATTCACTACACCAAAAAGGTGTTTTTGAGGCGGTTTCAAAGCCCTATAGAGGCGGTTATAACCGCCTCTATAGGTATAGATGTTGTTTTTTACCCGCCTCTAAACCGCCTCGTATCGAGCCATTCTATACTTTAGAGCCGGTTTCTATCAACCGTTGGGGTAAGTTTTATTTAGGGAAGCGGTTTTTTTAATAAGAAGAGTAGAGGCGGTTATAACCGCCTCTATAACTACTAAGTTTTTCATTACCCTTCAATAGTTTTTAGAGGCGGTTATAACTGCACTCAATAGCTACTAAGTTTTTCATTACCCTTCAATAGTTTTTAGAGGCGGTTATAACCGCCTCTATAACTACTAAGTTTTTCAATGTTCTTTAATAGCTTTAGAGGCGGTTATAATCACCTCTAAAAATTATAAATTGTAGAGGCGGCTATAACCGCCTCTATATCTACTAATTTTTCATTAATTCTGAATAGTTTTAGAGGTGGTTATAACCACCTCTAAAAATTATAAGTGGAAGAGGCGGTTATAACCGCCTCTATAGCTATTAATTTCTTCCATGTTTATACTTTTAGAGGTGGTTATAACCACCTCTAAATTTGTTATTGAATTCAATTTTAATTTTTTTCCTATTAATAATAAATAAATTTGTTGAACCTGTAAATCAAAAACATAAATTTTTCATTACATTCAAAAATACCCTAAATTCAATTTCATTGACCTTTATTGACATGTTATGAGTTAAAGTGTAATGTTTTTTGAGTAATAACAAAATGTAAGAGGTTTACACTATTTATGTACTTTCATTACAAAATATTTTTTGAGTTAATTACACAAAGTAAAAAGCTTCATGTATCTTCATCTTCAACTCTCTTGATCTTTAAACATGAATTCTCCAAAATCTGCAAAAACATTAAAAAAAAATCCAATCTTATTCAATCAAAATCCAATCTTGTATTTAGAATGACCAAATAAAGCCTACACACAATACACTAATTTTAAAAAACCTAATTGTAAATTTGATATTTTCAAAAGCAGAAAAATAAAAATTGGCAAGCAAAGAAACAAACAATCTAATGATGTCAATCAATGCACTTATTGAACCCACAAATGGTTAAGATAAATAAAAGATATTACACTGATGTTTAACCAAAATGATTAGTTGAACTAGAATACAAAACATTGAATATACAACGTCGGTGACTAATACAATTTATGCTAGTTCCATTTGCCACATTGTTTAGGAGACTTTTAGTAAGAACCACAAGGTAACATAATTGAACATGTTAAATGAGGGATTGGTAATCAGAACTATAGAAATCTAAAATCAAGTGACAATTAAGGAAAAAACCTGATAGGTTAAACAAAGTAAATAGAATTTCAAAATGGAATGTGTTATAAATCATTTGACCACATGATATATCCTAATCATTGAATGATGGCATAATGATATAATGTTTCTATTTATCATAGCTAGTCATGTGACCATATGGAAATTATTTAATAATATGCTCTTTGATTATGAACCTTTTTCTGTTGTTATCATAATTGATAGGGTGTATACAAATAATTATTTAAGAATTGAAAAATCATAACATTAGAAACATGATAAACCAGTGATCACTTCAAGAATTGCAAGAAATAGTATCTCTTATTACATGAAAGATAAGCATCATAAACCATATCGACCATATGATGAAAAATTGTAAATTTTTGAGAAAAAACTCTACTCGAAGGTAATATTCAACAAACCTCTTGAGCCACATGATGTTTAGATTTTGTCCAGTGATATCAGTCAACAGATGCAACATCTTCAACCTATGGACATTATTACAAAAAGATGTTTTAATTTATTATGTAAGAATGAAAAGTAATAAAAAGTAAGACAAATAATTTACTTCCTCGGCGGGTGCTTTAGACATCCTATCATTTAAACTTCGTTCAGCCATAAAGCCTCCAAATAACTCCTTCATATCAGCCAAATCTGAGCTTAGCTTCTCATATTTATCCTTCATCTCAGCCAATTCTAATTTAACATTCTCCAACTCCGCTTTATGATTGTTGTCAGTAGTTGAAGCACTTGTGCTAGTGAATTTCGATATGACACTAAAATACCTACTTGGAGTAGGGCCTAATCCCAAACCACGCACCCTACCATTATGTTCAGCTCCATAAATCTTTTGAAATACCATTTCATTGATTTCATTTTGTTCAAAATTTGCACTTGAGCTTGTGTAACTAACTTGGAGATCATGTGCTGCTTCCTGTAAGTTCAACTAAATATTATTCAAAATAGAAAAATAGAACAATATCATCAACTGAAATGTTGAGAAAATAAAATAGAAATGATACATTTAAGTCTGCATAATGAAATATGGAATGGAAGCATGGGCAAATGTAAAAATAAATAAAATTATTGATAGAATAAACATAGAAAACCCAAAAAGCACATTGTTAATTTGCAATGATTGGACATATCATTTCGGAAACATGACCATTAACACGGAAAATTATAAAAATTAGGCATCTCATCTTTTTAGAACATATTAAAAAGTCAAGCTATTCTTTTTATTTTTCAAATGGAGAAGGAGAAAGCTTTAAGGGGTTAAGATAAAAATTTTATGGCAAATGACAAACCTCCATATCCCATCAATCATATCTTTTTTTTCCAATGCAAATGCAATACTGGAATTGATCTACTTCAACATCAAGTGTACGTTATATACCATCAAGATTTTGGGCTTCATTGAGTCATGCCAAACTTTGGGGGCTTTTCACACAAACATCACATACATTTATAATATATCTCTCAATCATGTAGGTTGTATTTGATCTCATTCTTTGTCAGTAAAAATAAATAAATAATTAATTAAAATGTATCCAGCTTTTTTTTTCACAAGAAAGAAACATCATACAAGGCATTAACATGGAAATAAAGAAAACAATCTTTCTTATAAATAGATCACTCACTTACCAATTTCTTTCTAAATTCTTCATTTACATAGCTACCATCTTTCTTTTTATGAGTTGCATCCCACATTGTAAGACGATCCGGCTCTTTCCCAGTTTCATTTTCCTATTAAACAATCAAAAGTTTAATCATTTCATTCTAACATTAATTATAAAAGAAATCACTTACTATTTCTTTCCTAATTCGTGCAAAACTTTTACGACCACATGTATGTGCATTGTTTTGTTTTTTTGCATTTCTTTTATTTATTTCAGCAAGTTCCTACACAATAAAACCATATTCCAATTATAAAAGATAAATTAAACTCAAATACAAGTCATTATAGTAACAACAATAATTTAAATAAAAACTTATACCAATTACCTCATTTCTTGGGTTATACCATCTGTCGAACAAGGTCGGGCCATTGTTCTTCAAGAAACGATTTGAAGGTGGCTCCACTAAAACTCGTTCTTTTTCTTTTGGAATGTAAAATTCGGCCTTCAAGTCACCTTTCCAATCTCGCCATCTCTTGTTTAGATTTTGCAAAATCCATGTAACCGTCTCTTGTGTATGAGGAAAATCAAATTTTGTCTGCCATTAAGCATTAATTTAATAATAACAAGCAACATTAACCATGAATATGTGAAAAGAGAAAACATCAAAAACATTTGAAAAAATTACCATTAGGAGTTTTAGACATTTCGCTTTGTATGGAGTAAAATCTTCATGTCTCCAATTAGGAATGTTAATTGGAGCATACGCGCCATTCTTTGCAAGCACACCAAGGAAAGAACTTAGTGTGGCAGCATCTTTGGTGCAGGGGACTCCATATTTATCTACTTTAATTATAAATTTTTCCATTGATGTCCAGACATTTGCCATTACTGTCTTTCCTCTATGTCGGGACTGTTTTTCTTGTGTACTAGCATCATTTTCTTGCCCAGTTGATTCATGATGTGAAGAAGTATGAGCTTCTAGTAGCTCCATAATCTTCAAACTTTTTGATCCTCGAGCCATGAGTTTCCTATACAAATTTTATATTTATTAGATTGCAATAAAAATTTCTTGTGTACTAGCCATGAGTTTTCACAATCCATGAATCTTTATAAGAATTAGGAATGAACTATATTCTACAAATGGATATTTAGGGGAACAAATGACTATATTCTACAATGCAGTTGTCAAAAGCAACAATTTATCCAACATTCAAAAGCTGATAAACTAGTAGTTTTAATTCAACTTCCTTTAGTTCATAAGATAATTTTCACAATGCAGTTCTAATCTTTGGTTAAACTATTTCCTAATAAGAAAATCACAAAGAAAGAATTTAGTATTTTCTCTTCTACAATTAACAGTTAATAGGAGTGGTTTTCTAGGAATTAAATTACATTAAATCACTTCACCAAACTCCATTCCAAGAGAACTCATCACTCCCCACCAAAAATAATAAAATTAAAAACCAAACCCTTTTTCTTCTCTGAAATATATAAATCAAAAGCATGTTATGTTACAAAACTTCACACATTCCTAAGCCCTCTCTTGAAAAACAAGTCTGGTTTTATCCACCCAAAAAAAGACAAAGGTCCAGCAACCCATATTATCATTCACATTCGTCATAACATTAATGATTTGAAGTATAATAGCACACACGCATAGTGATGCTATTGTAGAAAGTGGTATTTCAGTATAATAGTAATAACAGTAAGATCAAAGAAGGGTTTCAATACCTTGGGATTGTGAATGAAGATTTAGCTGGACCCGGAGGTGGCGAGGAGAGTACAAGACAATTTCAGACACTCGATGATGGTCTAAAGCCTACAAAACAAAAGATATTATCAAAATAAAATTTCAGATTTGAAGAATAAAAAATTTCAGCAAGACAGTTTTTTCTGCCTTTACATGTTGCTCGCCATCCTGCTCATCAAATAATTTTGGTATTGCAAGAATCAACAAGGTAAGTTTGCCAAAAAAAAAATTTTAAAAAGAACAATCAACAAGGAAAAATTATAAACTGACATACATTGTAAGAACATGTTCTAATTCACCAAATGAACTTAAACAATTTATGCAAGTAATTCACATGAATATAAACCAATTCATGCTTTTGAGACTAAAAAATTACAGCTAGAGAAATATAACCAGCTCAAAACCAACACATATATTTAAAAAAAAAAAGAAAAATACCAATTAAAGATAAAAAAACAAAGTTTCATTCAGAGATACAAGGCAATTACTAACATCTTTTTCAATGGTCTATATCACCCATATCAAACAAATCCCTAGGCCTAGTCTTGATAACTATAGACC
>NC_052484.1:19378708-19479073 GCF_009730915.1 Dioscorea cayenensis subsp. rotundata | reverse complement strand
AAACTTCCCAAAACCCCTCCTACTTTTTACACACCACCGACGTACTCTTCCAGTTAGTGTTTAACTTCCCTTTTACCTCCTACTGCTCACTCTCAAATGGGTCCATGTTGTGAAATCCCATTTTTGGCCCTCGAAAATAGTGGGATGGAAAAAGCGCCAAATCACATCACTGTTCAACCTTTTGAAGGGGCTTCTCACTGGCTTTTCCGAGCGTAGACAACGCAAGGAGTTACATTACATCTTGTTATTCTCCTCATTATCATACGCCCGAAATATATAAACCTCGGTTTCTGACGTAAAAATGAAATTGATTTACCCATCGATTGGTCATGCGACTTCATCTTCAAATGAGTCGTAGTCGATTTTATCGGGTAGGCGAGCATGTGCCATCGTCATTTCTCTCGCTATGGTTGTAAAGTTAGTCACTGACGCAGAAGAACAAGAATTACGTATGAGTTCATTTCGTCTAGTAAAGTTCTTTTCCTCGCTTATGGTTATCTATTTCGTATATTTTAAATAATGTTTAACTATTTGCTATTATCCGCTTTAAATATTTTTACTAATATGTTTAATAATTGTCATATCCGCTTTAATACTTCCCATCTCCGCTTAACATTATCTTTACATGTATAACTATTCATAAACGGTAAATTCTCAAAGTCTCCGCAGAAACGGTGATCTTTTTCGCTTCGATCCGAATTGTTGCATGTGGCACGTGGCAAAGGTGGCAGAAAGTTAGAGTATCCTCGCGTAAGAATTAATGACGGCATTAATTCTTATGCACGGTAACATAAATTTCCCGAACACCCGCTCGCTCTCATCACCAATGCCTGCCACCGTATGCTTAACTTTTTCTCGGATCACGAAGAGTCACCGCTTGTGGACTTCTACACCATAAACAACTGTGAAGAACCTCCCCATGGACAACCACCTCGTCGTCCCTCATCATCCTCCTCCTCCTCCTCCTCCTCCTCCTCCTCTTCCCACGGACAACCACTCTATCTCGAAAGGATGTTTCGTGAGCCTTCTTCCCTTATCTTGAGAATCACCAGCCGTAATCACCGAACTAGTTAAACTATCTTTTTCTCGCCCTAGTCGGAAGTCCCTCTCATAATCGCCTCGAACGCGAGGATTCTCCAGATGTGGATCGACGGGAAAGCAAACTAAGAGAGCATTTCGACTTGGGTATGAAAAGAAAGTTTTCACGTATCGCGTGATTATCGGGAGGATTCTCTAGAGGAGGAGATCAGTGAAACATCCTTTAAGACTGGGTCGACATTTACCACTGAGACTTTCTCGTTAACGCTTTAAGAAAACGACGCCGCTGTACAACCAGCTACGCTCCGTGTTTAACTCATCGGGATCGCCGCTTTAAGTCCTACCACGCATACATCGATTAATAGTCGCTTTTTCACTGAATGTGTTGTTTAACCTTTTTAATGTTGTACGCTTTGCAGTGTTCAAGTCGACGCGCTTGTTATGCAACACGCTGGAGCATCTCGAATGTACGTACACTTGTTTCGCTATACGAGGGTCGAGTCGTGAGTGTCCAAAGTCCCGAGCGACGTCGAATGTTAGAAATGTTGTAAATCTTTAGTAAATGTTGCAAATGTTGTAAATCTTTTATAAATAAAACGAAACAATCGTGATTTGAATCGTGAACTCGAAATTTAAACAGAGACCTAGTAAAAACAATGTGGGAAACAAAAACGCTCATTTAGTAAACAATAGAAAAAGTTAAACAATACTCAAGTTACTCTTTAAACAACGACAACGGTGTTTAAGAAAAATACGTAAATATGTTTAAACAAATGACTCAGAGGTACCCATCTAGCAACGCCGATGTCGACTGAAAAGCATTCAATTTAAACAATAACATATTATTTACATGATATAGACTTTTAGTTAAACAGCTAACCGTTATTTTAAACACTATATGTATCTGCTTAAACATAAAAAAGCTTTCGACGCTTACACGTAGACTCATGTTGAGTCGAGAACTTTCATTCGAACGATGACAACATGTCTTCCTCGATGACAATGACATATATTTCCTTTTTGCCCTTGGGATGGAGGGAAAAATACCGCCAATCACATCACGCCTAATCTAAACCTCTATGCATACAATCGCAGCACTTTTTGTTTGCGCTCGATCACTGCTTTGTTCTTTACATCTTCTACTTCTTCTTCGCTCGCCTTCGCTTTTGTTCTTCATTTCATTAGGTTTGTACTGATTTGGTCAATCGATATATTATGGAGAGTTTTTGCGGTATTCGCTAGATTCAACGGGGAGGGAAGAGTGCTAATGTTCACTGACCGAACTTTTTGGGAATCAGTGTTAGCTGAGATATGCGAGCGATGGGGTCTCAAGTTTCTCTCGTCGGGGTTAAGTTCATCACACCGTATGGATATAAAACGGTTTTCGCCCAATAGAAAAACGATGTCTGACTTCCATCGGATGTGCTCACGTCCACTCCATCTTCAAATGTGCCGAGTTGATCTTGTCGTCGAGACGTAAAATGTGCCATTGCTCGAATCCTAATGAAAAACGAGGTTTACTCGTCTGTAAGTTCCTTTTCTTTTAATTATTTCAGCTGGTTCTGGGGTCATTATTGTTTAAATATGTCCGTCATACGGTTAACATATCGTACTAGTCCTTTACGTTATTAGTTAATTGTTTAAGCATTTAATTTAACGCTTAACTATTGTCATTATCGCTAAACATTATATTCTCCGCTAACATATTGATCTTTTCATTTGACCTGAAGTGCTAGGTGGAATTCGGATTCTGCGAGCGCTCCCATTCATCCCCATGGCGACCCTCGACGGCTGGGGATGTCTTACTCTCGCCGATCATTCAAGTGTTGTCGCTGGATATTGGTCAACGCTTTTGACGGTGTCGAACATTTCAGGGATGTACTTCAAATCACGCAATCAAAAAGGAATTTTGACTTCAAATTCATAAAGAACGAAAAACATCGAGTGATCGTGGAATGCTAGCCGATGGTTGTCGCTGGCGCCTTCATGCATCAAAAAGAGTATAACAAAAATACTTTTCGTAATCAAGACAATCAACCCGGCACACACTTGCGGTGGTGGCATAGGTTCAGGGCGTCACATCCGAAAAGCGCCCAAAAATGGGTTAGCGCATCGAGTGATTCGTAAGCTCACGACCGCCCTCGATAAGGCCATCGACATTCGAGGACATGTATGGGAACATGGTGTCCACATACCATACAAGCAGTGCTTGGTTGGGAAAAGAGCACGCTCCCGGGTGGTCCTCGACGGCAGCTGACATCTCCACCATGATCTGCTTGCTTTGGTATGTGGATAAGGCGGCCGAGACAAATCCCCTAAGTAGCTGCGATCGTGGAGAGAGACTGTGATCGCTTTTAAACGTGCATTCTTTTCTTTCGTATGCGTATTGTGGGATTCAAGAGGGCTTGCAGTGTCATTGCTTTCTCGATGGTACCCACCTCCTTGGAAAATATCGGGTACACTCACTCGGCGCCACAGGGGAAAGATGGTAACAATGGTTTTTTTCCACGTCGCCTTCTGTATAGTCGACAACCCAGACCGATGCCAATTGGACTTGGTTCATATCTAAGTTGGGCGATGCCTTTATACGAGAGCGGGAGATTATCATGAGATAATCACCTTCGTGTCGGACGAGTCCAAGGGCCTTGCGAGCTGCATTGCAGAGTCTTCCCTTCTTCGCCATCACGCTGCATCGCCTTCGACATTTGGAGGCCAATTTTACGAAAGCCAATGTCGACTTGGGAAGGCATTGAGGGAGGAGCTCGGGTCTATATGCTTTCGCAGTTGCGTGGGCATCCACGCGCTAAAAGATTTCGGCGATACCGCGAATGAATCGCAGGCCATATCACCAAGCTCATCACCGTTGATTAATAAATCTGATATGGCACATCGGGTCGAATTATCCGCTCGGAGGTGATCGTTGGGAGTGAGATGTATTCGAACGTCGCGGAGTCGCTCAATGCTTGGATCAAGGAAGCTCGCTCATTTCACCGGGTGACGAAAATGGTCGACTCCATAAGGTCTCGCGAATGTTGATTTACACTTAACATTTAGTATTACCCTTTAAACATTCTCAATCTTTGTTTAATTACACTTTTCTCGACTTTTTAAATATTAATCATTTCGTTTATTTAATTACAATAATGTTTAAACATGTCGACGAATTATTTAACCATCACTCGCCTTTTGTTTAACCTTATTTGCCGAGTTCGTTGATGCGCATGTTATGTAACCCAGGCGTGAGCAAGCGTACTCAAACGGGAGACCCACTTACGCCCTGCATATACATTCGGGTTAGAGATCATTGTGAGTGCAAACCGAAATCTTCGTGTTGGTCGTTGTGTCGACGATCGCTACGTAGTGATCGACTCAACGCAAAGAACTCCGTGGATCTCGCCATCGAACTTGTTCATGTCGAAGGTGGCAAGTTTATGGTATCCCTCGCGAAACATGCTCATGCGCAGCAATAATGCAGTATGCACACCAACGTACATCGACTTATGAGCCGGTACTTCACCGCCGATAATTACAAACCGGCATACAATGAAGCTATATTCCCCATACCCGACGATGACGAGTGCCTTCGGGACGGAATCGTGAGCTTTCGCTCATGACCGTCACGATTAGAAGGCGTACCGCGGCCTAGACGAAAAGAGGATCGAGTCGCAGCGTTTGATGTCCGCGAAGTTACATGTACGCACGCCAAGGATCCGGTCACAATCGACGATCTTGCAATGAAACTGCCAGCCGACTAGGCATTGTTAATAAACCGACTGACTGATGGGGAAACATTGTGTATTTATAACGAATTGAATGTATTTACACGGAGACATTGTTATTTTAAACGGATACACTGTAATTTGAAATATTTCAACTGATGTTTAAACGATATATGGTATATTTAAACAATGAAACGGAAATGTACACAACTACAACGTAAATTAAACAATGAAATGAAACCGAATGAAATTTAACCTCGCCTTTACAATTGAAAAACAAACAAAATTTACATTGAGATATACAAGTCATGTTCTTCGAAAAACAAAAACAATGAATTGAATTGTGTATTGATGGGCAACTTTCCATATTTAGTTAAAACAATAAGTGCATTCATTTAAACAGAGAAAGTGTTATTTTAAACGGGTACACCGTAATTTGAAAATATTTAAAACTCGATGTTTAAACGATATATACTATATTTAAACAATGAAAGTGAAATGTACACAATCACAACGTAAATTAAACAATCGAAATAAAACCGAATGGAATTTAACCCGCTTTTACAATTCAAAACAAACAAAAATTTACATTAAGATATACAAGTCATGTTCTTCGAACACGAAAAACAATGAATTGAATTTGTCCGGATGTACATTTGAAAAACAAAATCGACAGTCGATATACAAGACATGTTATTCAAAAATGTAATTTAACCCGCTTGTGACGACCCCTTTGTCACTGGACGCCGACGCCTCCCTCCTTAAGTATGCGGGTAACATACCGTAATCCGAGGTAAGGAACGCCCTGTCTCGCGGTAGAGCCGTAACTTCTCACCCCACAGAATTGCTCGATAAACCGCATGACGACGGCGCAATCGACGCTTCCCTTGTTTTTCGCGCGGGGTTTCGTGCCGCGCACGAGCCGGGTACTTTGTTGTCGCCGACTCGCTTAACTCCATATCGACACAAAGGTCGAATAGATTCCGCTGTCGAGATATGCAAGTCGAGATTAGAATACCGATTTAAATACCAAACAGATAATTAAAGAACTTACCATGTCCAACGCTGGTCCTTATCGCACTCCCTGATACGAAGAATAATGCCCTGTGATTCTTGTTTATCATCGTCCCGTGACGCACGACATGGAAGTGGCCATTCATGATTATCTGAGGATGACAATCTGAACTTCACGCAGTCTGCGCACAGCATCCCCGGATCATAGCCATAATTGTGGTCAGTGCGTCAGTCCCCGCTTTGACATAAACAACAGTAAGCGGGTCTCGATGATGGAGGCGCCTTCTTGTAAGGATACGGCTCTTTCGCTCACCGACTTTTTGTATTATGCATACGAAAGCGCCCATCACATCATCAGCCGACCATCTCCTTCCCTCAAGTCAGCTAGAGTAACCCGTCACGTGCAGGGCCGACATGGGCTATTCTTCCACACGACAAAGGCCGAGGTTAAACGACAATGTATATTAGAAGACCATATCAGTAAATATTTAAAACGATATTATCAATCGTTACATGATATTATATATAATTAAACCAGTAAGGCTGAAAAACTTAAATGATAACATAATCAGTATTAAACACTATTAGGTAATAGTTAAACACTATAAGAAACTCTTTAAACAATATCATAAAAACGCTACACTTACTCCGGGTCCATAGAGCAGCTGAGGAAGATCCTCATCAACTCCCTCGCCAGATTTGTTAAGACGACTCGAGCCAACCCATTTCTTCTTCTTCGAATAAAAGCTTTCCGAGCCGTCTCGGGTCCAATTTTTGATCGCCTCGATCATCTCTCTCGCTGTTCTGGCTCTGGGGTCTTCATCAAGATCTTCCTTCGATGCGGGACGACGGCGACAAAGATCAACCGCATGACACATCCTTACATTGTCGTTCTTGTCGTGGGATTGCGTCCGCTCGACGCGGGGACGACTGGCGACAAAGATCAACCGCGTACACTTCCTTACATGGTTCTTGTTGAGTGGGATCAGGTCCCCGCTGTCATGCAGATCTGCTCGCCACGGCCACTCAAGAACGGATTCGGACGATCTTTCTCAACCGTGGCTATCGACAACAAAGATCATCGGGAGACACACCCTTAACTTGTTTCTCGACCTTCGTGGATCGTGTCCATCTTTGATGCCGCATCTCGGCAGCCTGGCTCCACCGGGTCGACGATTTTTCATCGAGAAGAGAGTCAACGACCTTCCTCAACCATGCAAGTAACGGCCACATCATCTCACGATGTCCTCCACCGTCACGGCCATGTCATCAATCGGCGATGCACTCAGAATAAGATCACCCCGATGGTGTTGCTATTGTTTCATCGTCACCGCAGTGGAGACAGAGGCGTGATTGTTCTCTCTTTTCGCAAGTCTCTCTCGAACGTGGCCGCCTTTTGAACGACCTTCCCGACGATGTCGCCGCTCGCCAAATTCCGACGCCTGCTCGTCCCGGTGCTTTTGCTTTTTCGAGGATGGCGCAATGGCCATGAACGCCCTTCCCAGTCCCCACACGAGCGACTAAGCCGAGGAAACCCTCAGTCATCAATATCCGTACGCCTCGTGATAAGAGTTGCGTGTGACATCTTCGCCTAATGTTACCGTGGTGGCCGCCACGGCCTGGAGGGGCCGCCACGGTCGTGGGACCGCTGCTGTCGCGGTAGGGGGTTGTTGCAACCGCCGGGGGGAGGGCTTCTCCGGCCGAGGAATGCGCGGCGCTGGTGGGTCGGAAGTAGGAGAATCCAAGGCCCGCCACAAGCACGATAGAGGGCCGCCTCTCATCCTCGCCTCGAGCAAGTGGTTCCCGAGCAATGGCATCCATCCGCCTATTGACGCCAACAAATATTTCTTCTTCAAAGATTCACGAACCACCTCAGAAACTAACATATGTAAAACCAAAACAATTTCAATGAGATCATTCATTTTAAAACTATAAAAACTATATATTTAAACGTTATAGAATATAATTAAACGGAGAACAAAAATATTTAAACCAAGTATTTAATAAGAGTTAAACGGTAAATACTAAAGTTAAACGCTAAATAAAAATGTTTAAAACATTAAAGACTTATGTTAAACATCATCCATGATTTATTACCTCTTTTCCATCGAGCGACTGACAAGCTCGCTTTTCACCGCCGCTGCTTCCCGTAGTACTTTCACCGTAGCACAAAGATCCTTGGGATCTCGCCGAAACCGGACTTTCTTCCCCGCTCCCGGCCACCAGAAACCGGGACGTTAAGCCGACCGAGCAACCCTTAACGCACTCTCGGTTGGTCTTCTTCCCGACGATCTATCTTGCACTCGGGCGGCCGCTCAGGAATATCCTCCATAAGCCACTTGTGCGTCGCTCCGCTCCCACGCCAGTATCGCCTCTCACGGCCGGTAGATCATCGACGTAATCAACGATCCAGCCTCGAACCGAGCATGATGTATTTGGGAAGAGGATCGTCCCCCACGAGGTACACCATCGAGTTTGACAAAAATTATCTTCTTCTCCCCTCTCGTCGAACAAGTTGCACCGCAGTGCTCTCGATGGAGTCTCGCTGCTCTCGTGAGGTCTTTCGATAGATACCGCCTCTCGAACGCCGACCGGGTTTTCTTCTTCTGAAGACCACCGCCGCCATCGCAACGCAGACCAAGAACGAGGGCCACATCTCGAGGTCTCGAAAACTCAAGCAGCTTTCCCCGATCCTCGAATTTATCGCGCGACCATCGCATCTTTCGCAAAAAGAGAATCAAGAAGGGCCTCTCTTGGTATATGGCTTCCACCAAATCAAGCCGCAAACGGTGTCCTTCGAATAATCTCCCAAAGGTCGAGGGGTCATGTTAACTTTCAATTCAGCCTAAGGTCTCCACAACCGTGTCAAATAGCAACGCCCATTAACTAGGGTCGACCGCCATAATCACAAGCCTCGCAGATTGACAAAAGTTTAAGCGGAAATATAAGGTTTTAAACTAGAACTCTCGCTTATTAAACGGAGATATAAAATGTTAAACGAGACCCATTTTGTTAAACGTAGACGAGAATACTTAAACAGTAGACAACAAATGTTAAACTCGTAACATCTCATTTCTTAAACGTCAACCCTCATTTGTAAAACTCGCAAACCATATCAAACGAAAGGGGAAATGTACATTATAAATATTACACAAATCATAATAATCGAAAAAACTATTTCGATAGTGTATACAGACGAAAATGCAAAACAAAATAAAACTCTAGCCGAGAAATCTCCCTGCAGACTAACAAAACCCCAAAATGAGAAATCCCCCGCAGACTTCAATATCTTCCAACAAAAAACAGGAGCACAAAAACAAAACCGAAAAAAATCTTTCTTTCAGAATGTAACGCTTAACATAAAAACCATACTCAATACCTTAGATCGCAAACCGATGAAATGCCAACTAGTTGCATGGGGACTTCTCCTCTCGAGATACCGTGGAAAGGGAAAAGTCGATGAAATGGCAATTACAGAGGCTTCACGGAGAGACAACTTCGGAGACGACTCGAAATGGAAAAAGTCAAGACGTGAGTCGAGAAAAAGCAATTAAACTGGCCCAATAAATTGCCTCTCGTGGGTTACCCCTACGGAAAAACCCCCACTTCCTCTCAAATCGCCGAGATGGGTCGCAGCCCACGACTCCCCATGCAAGGGCATTTTCGTCCCAAAAAAATTTGAAACTCACTCCGTTCACATCCGTTACAGGGTTTGGGGGTTTGAAAAACATAGACTTTAAAAGGAGGGGGTTTTTGGGGATTGCAAAACTAACGGGGTGTTTTTGGCAATTTTACAAACTTAAAGGGTTTTTTTGGCAATTTCCACTAATAATAATAATAATAATAATAATAATAATTTCATATTTTATGCTTAACTTGTGAACAAATATTAATATTTCTACTATTTAAAAATCTAAAAAAAAAAAGAGAAATACATCCCACTGTATAATTTTATTAGCTTGTAAATGAAACATGTAACGCTATTATTAATTTTCTAATATATATTATGAAAAACTAAATATATTGAATATCACCTACAGTTAATTACTAATTAATTAAATACAAATTTTTTTTTTTGACGAAAGCAATAACAAGCCACCTAGTGGCACTGAATTTGTTCAATAAGCTCAAATTCACAACTAAGGATCCATTACCATTGACAGTCTTATCATTTAAATATCTCACTTGATTTTCACTATAAAACTAATATCATTGTACGAAATTGGTTTGGTATTACAATTTTTTTTACTAATTATTAATTACTCTCTCCAATGTTTTTTACTTGCATATTTAATTTAACTAGTGGGTTAAAATTAGTTTAGTGATCTAAATTTTATAATTTTACATTAATTTTTTAAAATTAATTTTATTTAAAATATGTTAAAAAATATGCAATTAAATATAATTTATTAAAAAGTATAAAAACACATTAAATATAAAGAGTAAATTAAAAAAAATTTAAATGAACAAGTAAAAAATAAAAAAGAATGACAAAAAAAACAATTTCCAAAATAAAATAAGTAAAAACTACCCGAGGGAGGGAGCATAAGATTTAATTATTAACCTCAAGCAGGTCAAGGCCTAGGAAATTTATAAAAGTACATTCTTCGATTCCCTTAACGAGGGAAACGGGAATCGTTCAGGGAAACGCCTTATAGAATGGATGTGGGAATCGTTGTGAGAAACGTGTATGGGAAACGAGTGTGTCTATAAATAGCACTCCACCTCATCGTCTTCGTCTTCATCTCTCTCTTTCTCGCTCGTTTGTTCTCTATTGCGTCTTTTTCTCTGGTTTTCTAGTCGTTTCTCGAGGGTTCCTTCGCGAGTGTATGGCAGTGAGCCTCGTGTGCGGTGAGGTATCGGACCTCTGCATCGGCAAGCCGGCGCTACGACCGCTGCCCTCCACAGCCACCGTTGGTGACGCCCTTCTCGCTCTCAGGAGCCGATGCGGCGGAGAACTCTGTGTTAGCTTCTGGAGCGCCGACAAGAAGACCATCGCCGGCCGGGTCTCCGTCGTTGACGTTGTTTGCTATCTCTGCTCTGAGAGCAACATCGCTGACCCAGCCCGTGCCCTCGCTGATCCTGTCTCTGTTCTTCTCCCCAAGGATTCCGGCCTTGTTTGCCGTCTTGAGCCCAATTCCTGGTTTGCATTCGCTCTTTTGCCTTTTTGGGATTCTTGGAGTTCCAGGATTTAGATTATTAGATCGATTTTGAAAATTAGGGCAATTTTTGGGTTTTTTTTTCAATTGAGTTTGTTGTTATGTTAAAAATCTCGACTTTTTCTGACTGGATCTCTCGGCATGAGCAGTATCTTGGACGCGTTGGACGCGATCCTTGAGGGCATCCAGACACTGGTGGTGCCCATTCGCCGGAGAAAGCTATCCGCCGGTGGCGGCGAAGAGTTCTGCTGGTTGACCCAAGAGGACCTTGTCCGCCATTTCCTCAACTCCATCGCTGTCATCTCGTCGGTCGCCGCTCGCCCTGTTGCCTCTCTCAACGTCGTCCGCTCCGACTTCGTCGCCGTCCGCTACCGTGACCCCGCCCTCTCCGCGCTCCCTCTCCTCCGCCGTGCGATTTCCACCCAAACCTCCGTCGCCGTGGTCACCGACGACGGCAAACTGATCGGCGAGATATCCCCCTCAACCCTCGCCAACTGCGACGAGGGTGTTGCCGCCGCCCTCGCCGCGCTCTCTGCCGGCGATCTCATGGCCTACATCGACTGCTCCCCGGCCCCACCGGTGTCTGCCATCCTCGCAGTCAAATCCAAACTCAAAGAGAAAAACCTCACCGGCATGCTAGAGCTCCTCGATGAGGAATTCTCACAAACCCTTGTCATGCCCTTATCCTCATCCTCAGATGAGGACGAAGACACATCCACCATGAATCGCAGAAAACCAAGGAGGATGAGGTCAGGCAGCTACTCAGCTCGAATGGGAAGAAGGTCAGAGGAGGCTATCGTTTGCCATCCTGAGAGCTCGCTTGTGGCCGTGATGGTCCAAGCGCTGGCGCACAGAGTGAGCTACGTGTGGGTGGTGGACGAAGAGTACACCCTTGTGGGCATTGTCACCTTCCCAGACATTCTCAAGGTTTTAAGGGAGCAATTCACAGACTCTTTTTGAGAAGCTCATCTCATATCCAGGTACAAACAAAAACCCAACACTATTGTTTTTACTTCATCAAGATTGAATCTTTTTGCTTTGCTTTGCTTTGATTTCTTTGCTGTTTGGTTGTGTTGTGTTGTGTTTTTTGAGCATTAAATGAGAAGAAGATGGTTGATGAATTTGGGACCAAAACTTGCTTGATTTTGATGAGTATTTATGAATTAGTAATGACTCAATTGACTGAGAAATTTGTTGGAATATTTAATATTGGACTTGAAATTTTAGCAGTTTTGGTTGGAATTTTCAGTGGTGTTAAAGGATATTGAGCTGGTCCTTCTTGACTATGTAATAATCTTAATAATTCATATCATTTAATTTTAATAAACATTAAATTGATTGTTCATGTATATGTATATATATATATATATATATACACATACAGTAATGTTATTTGTAGAGGCTAGGATTGTCTAAAAGACTTCCCAATAACCATTGCATGTATTTTTTAACAAGTGATGCTTGTGATATGGGAAATAGAAAAGCTTAATGGCTATCTTATAAAGGTGAACCAGGTTTAAGAAATACTATATATGTATATATATATCTCTTTATCTTCTTGGTTGAGTTCATCTAACATATGAGATTATTAGTTTAACTTTGCTATTTGTGTAAATGAGGTTCGGCAAAGTACTTCCCTACCTAAATTTTTTTTTTAAACAAAATAATAGTTATCATTGAATTAGAAAGTCTGTTCAATGGTTATTATTATTATTATTATTATTATTATTATTCTTGTGTTTAACCTGATGTAACATTGAAGATTAGTGTTGAAATGGAATGATGTTTGGAAATTAATTATTCACTTAGATAAAAGAGAGTTATAACCCTTTGTGAAGTAATTAACTAAGAAGAAGGTATTTTATTTGATTTTTGTTGTGCAGAGGGATGATTCTGTGGGTGATGAAAGGATCAGAGTTGTGTCAATGAGCATATATATGTATGCAGTCTTTTAATAAGAGTTTACTCAAGTGTGCAGCGAGGGGAAGGGTGTGACTAGTCATGAGGAAAAAAATTATTAAATCCAGAGCCTTTTTTGCTAAATTCAAATAAAACTTAGATCTTTATATCTGGACTTACTATTGCAATCTGATCTCAAGATGCTTATCCTCAAGAAAATGTGCACTTGGACTATTTAAACTTTGAAAATAATTATATGAAAAAAATCAATATGCAAAAGCAGTGTAAACTGTTTGGAAATATTATTTTTAAGATAAAAAGAAAGAAAGAAGAGGCCATGACTTATGTGATGACAAGTACAATGAATGCACCAAAGAAAGGATGCCCTTAAGTGGTCCTACTTGGCCCAAAATATTATTCAAGTCTTTGCTATTGTGCATTAAGTCTGACAGTTCTACTGCTAATCGAACTTTGAGTCTATTGGTACACGTCGTCAATGATTTTTTTCATCGAAATATAGATTTTTCACAGTGGTGAGAGTTTTAATTTTTACTGAAAGATATTTCCTAAAATTATAAATAGTGATTATGATTGGGTCATTGCAGACCCACGTGAGTCATGACTCTTATACCCATTCCAAGCTTTCAAACATAAAAACAATGTATCTTCCAGTTTTTAAATTTCATTCCTGTCACTTGATCAATCTTCATCATTCAAGATATTTGTATGCTATTTCGTTGATTTCATTATGTGTTTGGGTACTCTGTTTATTTCCATTAGATCTTGGGTCCAATTCACTCAAATTCTTTGTTTTGTTATTATTATTGTTCAAATGGAATTATTTGGACTTTGTTGAGTTTCTACAAAGAAATTGATGTTTTGTAGAAATAAGTGATGATGATTTAGTGAGAATGACTGCATGCCCAATTCTTATTTTTAATGAATTAAAAAAAAAAATAGAAGAGATTTTCAATCATTAAAACTTATTTTAGTTATAGAAAATCAGTGGGTTTTCAATTGCATAGACTCTTGATAATAACTAGTTTGGAATGAGGTTTCCATTGGTTGATGATAGACTTAATAAATTCCATAAGAAAAATTAACTTGAATTCGTCATTGCACACATAAGATATAGTGACATGATACAAGAGTTCTACAAGAAAAAAAATTAATCATTGGTTAACTTTGGATGCCCTTTGAAATTTATCTTTATATCCAATTGCCAACTTGTCTTTACTTTTTCCTTGTTTTTTAATAAAAAGTAATAGGCCTTTTCTAGCCAGTGATGATTTAGTGAGAATGATAGCATGCCTTGTTTTTAATAAATAGCCTGAATTTTATATTATTTTGTTATTTTTTAATATTTTTTAAAGAAATGGTAAATTATTGATAACTTAGTCTAACGGTTTATTGGTCCAAGGTCTTGGAAAAACAAGCGTTTCAACCTGTTAAACAATAATTACTTCAGGATCAAGTCAAAACTTAATCATGTTTGCAATCCAAATTAGATTAATAATATAGACTTGAATTCGTCATTGCATACATAAGATATATTCACATGTTGAAAGTGTGTGACAAAAATATAACATCATCTACAGCTGTTGTTAACTTGTTTCTCTTGTAATTAGTCATTGATTTAACTTTGGATGCTACTTAAAACCTATGTTTTCTTTATATTCAATTAATAGCTTTGTTGGTATCCCTGATTACTTATTCAATTGATTATAGAATTATAATTCTGATGCATACCAAGCAAATATAATTTGGCTTCCTCGCTAGATATTGTGATTCTTGAAAACAGATTTTGAGGTCTTCCATGCCTACTTGATTTCGGTCTTTGTAGGTATACATCTATTTGTCTGCGTACCGGGTCTGGTGAACCGGGTCCAAGGCGTGACAAATAGTTTGATAACAGTAATATGAAAAATATAACTGTTTCAATGACCTTGATTGAATAAAAAAGATTACTCAATCTGGTTTTGGTTTATCACACAGTGTAGTAACTAATTTAACTGTCATCAGTGAAATCCACATACATTCTGAAAGCATTCCTATCTGAAGAATAATAAGATTTAACCAGTTCATCGATTTGGAAACCGAGTTTCTGATAAAGACTCACAGCGGGAGTTCTGGTTGGATCGACATGAAGGCAAACACGTTGAATTCTCCGGGTTCGACATTTCTGAATAGCAGCTTTCAGTAAAGCTTCTCCGTATCCCTGTCGTCTGTAATTCTCTTTTACTGTAAATAATATAGAAGATAAGATCAAGTAGTCAAATAAGCTTTGTAAACTTAGTTTGGAAAAACAGTAACAATGGTGAAACTATACACCAAAAAATTCTCCTTCAATTAATCTTCATTGCTACTCCGATAATTAATGAAATAATCTATAGGCAAAATATAATTAGAGTTAACTACAACATAAAAGAGTCCGAGATGAGGCATGCTAAACTCTTGAAGGATACAACAAACTAAATGTGGGCACAGGCCGGGTAACTGGACCAATCATGTTCGGTTCACCCAAGCCGCGACACAAACCCGATCTGGCTCAGGCTGGCGCACCAGAACCGTCCGCCGGGCAACAATCTATTCAACAGGTGAACCGGGCTTGGTCTAGGTCGTGCCAAAACCTTCTAGATCACGAGTTAACCCATGAACTTTTTAAAAAAATAAAAATAATTCAAAAAATTCAAGAAATTGACCTAGTGGGTCAACTCGCCAAATCACGAGCGGGAAAAAGATAATCCAATCTGTAACTCGGGCGCTACAATGTGGGCCGGCTATAGTTTCCCAGCCGGCCCCTGGGTCATTAACCTGGTGGATTTTATTAAGTTGGGCTGGTTTGAAAACTGGCCTATGCTCATCTCTACAACAAACCTAATTACATTTCTTCAAGTATGCGCATGCTAAACAGAACCCTTAAATCTAGTTTGCTCCTGCATGCAAGCTTACAACGGCCTCCAGCCTTAAGGACACAATGAACCTAGTTAGGTTCTTCCAAGTATGCAAATACTAAGCACTGACCTAAAACTGATTTCCGCTGTCCTCAATGGGAACAATGGACCTAGTTTGGGTCCTCAAGAGTATGTATATGTACTGGTATGTATGTCTTCAAAACTATTGTTCCGGTAAAGAAACAAAAGCTATATATATATACTATATCAGAATGTCAATCAATTGGGCTCAAGTAACAAACACTATAAACTCTTATTCATGTTCCGCATTACAAGATGTTTACATCCCGCCAACCAAACACTAGTCAGTTATAGATGATTAAACAAAAACATTTGACATATGTGAAGTCTAACTCTTCTCAAAGAACTTCACTAGTTAGTGATAGAATGGCAGACCCAAACTTATACATTCTCCCCGTCCTCAAAGGTAACAATGGACCTAATTAGGCTCCTCAGACTTGAGAATGTATAAATACTAGTATGTCTTCAAAACTATTGTTCCAGTAAAGAAACAAAAGCTATATATACATCAGAATGTCAATCAATCAGGCTCAAGTAAACTAACACTATGAACTCTTATTCATGTTCCGCATTACAAGATATTTACATCCCTCAACCAAACACACTCCTCAGTTATAGACAATTAAACAAAAACATCGACATGTTTGAAGTCTTAACTCTTCTCAAGTAACTTCACTAGTTAGTGATAGAATGGAAGACCCCAAACTTAAACATTCACATCTACATATAACTAAAAACTACATAAACACAAAATTACACATTAAAAAAAAAAGCCATTCATGTACATAGGTCTAAGTGTCTAATTCTTACATGAAAAGGAAGATAATGCATGTGTCTTGTCCACATTTCTCCACAAAAATAAATAAATAAATAAATAAATAAACAATGAGAGACTCTATCATTTGATGTTCAACAGAGTAGTCCTGGTGGAATTATGATCAAGATTTGTTCTTTTAATCATTATATACTTCAAATATATCTTCTAAAGTTGTGAAATACTTTCACACGTTTGGTTTAATATGAGCAATGCAAAGTAACGGTCTTCATGTAATTATTTTCCCTTTGACTAGGGAAAAATGATTCATAAGGGAGAGGGTGTGAAAAGTATTACACAGTGGTTGTGAAAATATTAAGCAAGTGAAATTCCGATACTACCCTTAGTTAAATAATATTTTTTTTTATCTTTTCTTGATTTTAAAAACCCTCGAGCAAAACTCCATTTTTCTTTTCTTTCCAAAACTCTAAAGCAAGAGAGATCACTCATTAATTTTTTTATATTTTTTTTTTTACTTTTTTTATATTTTTTTGTTAAATTTTTATATTTTTGGAACTAAAGTTTAGCTTTTTGTATGGTTTTAATGAATTCATTTGATGCTACAATTATTTGGTGATGAGATTTAAACTTTTTATATATATATTTTCTAATTTATTAACTAGAGTAATCAAAGGCAAAATTGAGAATGCATATAACTTTACATAGAAACTTATTCATACCAAATGAAAGAATTAACTTTACATGTATTTCAATTACATTTTTTATTATACATACCAAACATTGTATTGTCTTGTTACTTTGCAGGAAAAGTAATTGCAGGTAAAAATTTTACAATGTGTAAAGTCTTTCACTGCGAACACAAATTATTCTAATTTGAATTATATAATATAAATAAAACTTAAAAATTGAGGAAGTTCATCACACATCAAGTATTCATTTCAATTGAACACCAAGAGATCAAAATTAGGGCAGATTAATAAATAATTACTCACCGGCGAGTTTGGTGATTGAAGCACACAAAGAAGAGATCCAAGAGTACATAACATAACCAACAATTTCTCCATCATCTTCTTCACTGAACTTCATATAGAGCAATCCGGTGTTCGTCTTTTGCAATTCATCATGGAAATTTCTGGCCAAAGATTCGTGTTTGGGGAATAGCTTCTTCTCCAACCTCACAATTTCATCGATGATTTCTGAGCATCTTCGTGGATCCAGTTCTCTGATCGCCTTCGCCGCCGCCATCAAAGAACACCATCACGCCCCGGTCACACCGTTTATAACCCTTATAATAACTTGTAAAATGTTCCATTATTCACAATATTTAATTAATGAAATTAAAATAATAACTAGCGTATTAATTTTTATTAATTATTTGTAACTACTTATCAGATCTATTCGAAAAAAAAAAAAACTTTAATTATAAAATTTCAAAGTATTTACTTTTTATCATAATTGAAAACCTAATATATATATATATATATATAAATGTCACGTAAATTTATCATATATTTAATATCTACAAAAGTTCAGCAATGTTATTGATTAACAGTTGGATTTCAATCAAATAGTCTTTATTATGACCTCTATAGTTACTGTAAAATTCTCATCTAAGGATGAAAATAATAACATAGTACAAAAAAATATATAACCTGAAGAGAACCCAACCATCTGGTCTTGTTGCTATTTAAGTATTGTTACGGTTACTTTACTTTATATACGATGTTGTGTTTGTGCATCTTTTACTTTTCAAATCCTGCAGACACAATTGATAAAATTTAATTGACAAAATTGTGCGTTGTCATAAATATATATATATATATATATATATATATTACACGCAAACAATTTGGCATTAAATAGAATGAACTACAGACACTAAACCCAAAACTTATTTTCATACTAGCATTGAGATCTACTTGAGGGACCTTTAGTCTTTTTGAATGAAGATATCACTCAGACCTATAAAACATAAGCCTTTGAATGATTCACGTAATAATAATGAAAGAGCCAAAAAAAAATTGATTCTTTCAATTATGTTGAAATTAAAATGCAGAATAAGACATCAGTAACCAGACAGAAAACAATGTTCTGTTGATTTACATACAGAAACTTAAGCTGTACAGACATTTACAGTAGACCTGGACATTAGTTACAGATATCCCCAGTTTCCTTAAAAGCTCAGGATCTGGTTTTAAAACTGGAAAATGGGATCAACTCTTCATAAATCAATTGAGTTAATTCGACTGACAAGAACTGGCAGAAGGAATTGTGTACTTATTATTATATATACGAGCATTCTCATTTGACATGAGAATCATAGGCGTCAAAGACGGTGCCAGGGATGACAACAGGTAGTTTATCTATGTACATGAAGAGCCGTCTCAAGTTTTCTCTAGTCACAGTAGTCATGTCAACTATATCTTTGCTATCGGTGTAAACCCATAGATCGGCGGAGTTTACCCTCTTCAGGCTATCACGGCAGAAAGGACAGGACTGTGACCTATTGTTCCTGTGATAACATGGAAGTTAAAATTAATCAATATTATGGATCACAACTCACAGAGTAATTCTTACAAAGGAACAATTATTACTGACAAATAATATGAACGTGAACAACAATTCAGAACAATAGAGTTCAAGAATTTTTTTTTTGTTCAATTTCTTGTTCTGAGGTTGATGATCAATGAATTTAACGCATATTCAATGAAGGGTTGAGTAAGATAATACCCAATGAGATGGGACAAGATGAGCATTTGTCATAAAGAACTGCTCCCCTTTGACTCTTTAGCAGTCAATCATTTTTAACATTGTTGGGTTGAGACTGAAAGTCTCAGGTAATCTCAAGTAAACTTATGTTGATGTCATTTAATGGAATAGAATCTATTGGCTAAGATGATCTCTATACGGTGTTGCAACTCAAACAATTATGCACTGATATTGGTTAGCAATAATTGGAAGTCTTCCAGATTTTGACTTACAAATAATAAGGGTTATGCGGATTGGTAGAATAGTTTAATGTTTGGTTGGGGATATTTCCCAATCCAGACTTAGGAGATTTTCTGTTTGAATGGGAGGACTTGGAGGGATGGAAAATGAAATCAATATTAGCCAAAACTCTAAATCAGGTTTGCAAAGGGCATTTGGTATTTACAAAGAACTTACTTCAGTGGAATGCAAATAGGCAAACACCAATTTTTTTTTTACCAGCTACCATATTTAGAAATTCGGATAACCAACTTCAACCAGCCAAACACATCAAAAGAGCTTAAGACTGGCATGTAAAAAAGTACTACGTAAGCACTTGTAAACAAGGAACTGCTTGACTCTCATGAAGACTTAAGCTGGGAAGGCACTAACAATATTTTCATATTAGGACAGATCTAGAATTAAGCAAGTTAAATTAGCTGCGTGATTATCAGATGAAATTTAATATGTTATGGACAAAATGTAATGCCACCTTGAAATGCATTGGTGGCACCTTATGTCTTGATGGGTTGAGAGTTGAGAGCTACATAGAACTTTGCCTTGATTACACCTTAGACAACTGATTGGATGGCAATAATGAATATAGTTTAATTGGCAGGCCTATGTAAGAATTCAATAATTGATGCTTATGGGCACACTATTCCAACTATCAATATGAAGAAAAGAGATGGAAAGAAACAGACTCCATTCATGCATTGGCATACCACAAGACACTAAATTATCTAACTAAAATGCAGATAAGTAGCTGTATGAATGATTCCTATGGCAAGATTTAAAGCATTTTCTGAGAATGCCAGTTAAGTAGCTCCAGAACACAATTATGCAATGAAAAATGTTTCTGCACTAAAATAAAAGGAAGACAATACCATTCACGATAGCATTTCATGCACATAGCATGGCTGCAGTTTGGCAGCACAATCTTGCTGTTCATTTCCATGCAGATCCCACATTCTTCCTCTCTCTCAATATCTACCTCTGAAAAATACTTCCTATCATCATCATCTGTTCTCCGATATCTTTCCGTGCATATTGCCTTTTGTTTTTTATCTTCCATATCTGTGATCCCTTTCTGTAGCTGTAGCAAAGAGGGAAAGATAACAGCTGCACAGGGAAAATCCCAAAATAAGCTTGAGTTTTCAAGTTAAAACTCTTACAATCAAAGAAATATTGCACCATTATGCAGACTATGAAAAAAATGCTAAGCCTGAGTCTCTAATATGGCTGGAGTAAACTAGTTGCAGCATTTCCTTTCGTTTTATCGCTGCTATGAATAAGCAACCATACCAAAAAGACAACAAACCCACCATAGAATTCTCTAATGCTAGCTTTTCTTTCGTGGGTAGACATGGTTGTTGTTCCATCAACATAAACCTGCACTTGAATGCATCCAGTCAACAAAAGCATAGTGGAAAGTATGGTTCATGCATTAAGGAAAAAAAAGACCAACTAGATCACATTATCATAAAACTGGGCATCGCAAGATCTCAACCTTATATATCAGAATTCTGAGCAGTCCAAGGGCCCCCGCAAGACTGCAGTCTGTCCACTGCACTAGAAAAAGAAGCAAGTGTGCGGCTGGACTATATGACATTCGCATTTGGAGGCATGCACCATCGCACTCACTTGGGAAATCCGATGCCCTGCATCTCATAGCACAGGATTAGAAGGGTAAAAGGGAGAAAAAAAAAGAATAAACTTAAGCATAGTAAATCCATATTGAATATTTTATGAGTGCAAATTAAATGATTTAAGTACCAGAATAGGTCAATCTGTATCACAAAAAAGCACACAAATCAAAACATGACAATTGACAACAACAACATGGACTAGAAAGGTACGTCAAAATAAAGCATTTCCCCGTTCTAAAGCTAAAAAAAGGAGCTTCAAGTGATATATCTTTCCATTTTAATGCATTGGTTGACACTCAAAATTCAAATGCCTCTTCCCACAAAATCCCAGAACACTAGAGATCACTTACTCCTTAGCAAACTACACTTTGATACTGCAGTATAAAGAAGGTTTGATTATTCTCAACAGGATTCAAGTTTACACACCAACAATTAACTGCAACAAGGAAAGTTTACGAGGTGTGTAATCCCTTCGTGAATTGTTCATCATTACCTGATAACACTTTTCCCTTCATGCTCTGAGCCATTTCCATAAATTTCTGATCATGTTAACTTAAATAATAAGTGACATGAAATCTGAACTTCCAATCAAATAGCCTTTCCAGCTTCTAGTCCAACATTCCAGTTTCCAACACTCACTGTAAGCTCTAAAATCACAAGCATCTCGCAAAACAACTAACAATATTACATGACAATTTAAAGAAGAAACAAAATGGTTTCAAAATGCCGCATATTCAAACCATGTTGTAGAATCCAACATAAAGATTAGACCAGGTACACAGAGCAACATTTACTATGCTGCACACAGCCAAGAATATACATCAAAATTAAAAGGGATAAAGACATCAATAGAAGGCCCGCATTGAATTGAATTGTTTTGCGGCTTCCTTGATCCACACTTTTTCTTATATCTCAATGCTTCCATACACATACCTAAGGTTCTGAATTTCTACGTTTCAGTAATCAAGCACCTCAATAGCCTCTTTGAGAATTTCTATCTTCATTATACACCTTATCAGTTTAACATCACCGTCAAGTTACTTATTCTGAACTGTATTTACAGTCAGATTAAACTGTTTTTGGCCTAATAAATCAAAGGCAATCATCACACAGAGGAAAGTTACAAGTAAACCTTAGTGCTAACATTTCTTCAAAAATACCTCTTAAAGCAAGTTATCCATTAACAGGATTGCAAATTTTTAATCTTATGGTATTCTTCCGTTCACAGTATTCACATATCTAAAGAAATTGACTGTTTCTTCTAGTACACCATAAACAGAGCGTCTTATTGGAATTTCACATGCTTGCTTTTACCTAAAAAAAAGATGCAACAGACGACCTCCCCATGCTTGAAGAAGTATTCTTTTGTGGTTTACCGTCTTAAATTACATACTTTTTTTTCACCTCCTACCACATATGTTGGACAATTTAGCATGAAACTACATTTGCCAGAATGAAGATTGCATAACCACAATCACTTGTATTGCGGGTTTTAGACATCACAACCTACACTCTAAGAATGCCAAATATCTATATCCGTATCTAGCACAAACAGATATATTGTAAACTAGAGCCTCCGTGGGAAAAAAAAATATATACAAAAAACATTTGCAATCTATTCTTCAGGCACACAAGTTCCACACAGGCATCTATTCTTCTCCTCATGTAGCATGTGAACAACAACCATCCAGCGTCCCTACTCACCGACATTGCTCACAGAGGTACTTAAGTGAAAGTGCTAGCACAAGTCCACATATTTTACCAAGTCTAATTATCCGTGATTCAGATAACAACACATCACGCTGTCCAATAACAATATACCAAACCTAATATAGCTTTTACTAGTTCATTCTCTCTTTCCAACTCCATTACACCCTGATCCAGGGAAAAAGATAATAAGCAAAACTCCTTCTTTCCCAATCTGAATAAGCATATAATGGCTGCGGCCCCCGTTACCAATTACACTGCACCATGATTATTAACAAAAGAAAAAAAAAACCACTGAAAGCGTCAATCTAAACACCAACCAAAATCCATCATCTCTTCCACCTTTTTCCCAGGATATAAAATCACCCCCAACTCCAAAGAAAATTCACCTTGAATGCCTGCCCAACCATCAATTTCGCATAAATTTAAGACTCCTAAACCAAAAATCACTCCAAAAATCACCCAAAAAAACCAAAATGTTACCACCTTTCCCACTCAATAAAGCTCGATTCAGCCAAACACGATCAAAACAAAACACAAACATCAACAAAACCACAAAAGACACACAAAACCTTCACCGATGTCCCAAGTAAAAACCCCTCTCCCAAAAACACACACACAAAAACAAAAAGGGGTAAGCAAACATACAGAGTGTTGGCATGCTGTATATCGGCCTCGAGGACCTTGAGGGAGTCCTTGAATGATTTGCGCATGGAGAAGATGAACATCAGCCTCGATAAAAGGCCACAACACCATCCAACATCAAAGAGAAACCGATAGGAAACCCTAAACCCCTTCCCCTCCCAATCGAAACCCTAGAAATCTCTTGGTTCTCTCTCTCTCTCTCTCTCTATCGCTCTCGGTGGTTGCTTTGAAGGAGCGAGCTCACAGACTGAAGGGAAAGAAAAAAGACAAGGCCTTTCCATGGGACACGTGGCCATTAATCAGCGAGTGCGTCAAATATCCGCGGTTATTTAATTCGTCACAAATAAACGCACCCAAAAAGTCACCCAAAATTTAATTTTTTTTTCAAAATAATGCTTTTTTTTTTAAATTTTTTTTTATATCAATGATAGTTGTCTAAAATAATGCCGACTATGTAGACATTATTTGGGTGAGTTTGTTAAAGTGGAGTGAGGATTGTGTGGGAGTGGGGTTAAATATTTCAAATTTTTATTATCATGTTTTTTAAAAAAATTTGATATTAGTTAAAATTAGTTATTAATTTAAAATTTATAAAAATTATATTAATTTTAAATATTATCTATTTAAAATATTTTATAAAATATATAATTAAATATAATTTATTGAAAAATTATAGAAATATATTAAATATAAATAATATATTTAAAAAATAATATTCAATTTTTCATCAATTATTAAAATAAACATGTAAAAAGATCAAAGGGAGTATTATGAAGTTTAGAAATCAAGGCAGATGAAAATTATTTTGAAAAAGCTCAAAAATGATGAATATTTTGAAAACTATTGTTAATATTGTAATTGTTGAAATTGTTGTATGAGTTATATTTTGGAGTCGAAGTTATTGGTGTGAAAAAGGGAATAGTGACAGAATAGTTGAGTAGCAAGAGGGACCCAAATGAAAAATTAAATAAAAAATAAGGGTGATTTATGCAAAATGGTGAAGGAGGCGTTTCCTTATCCAAATTGGAAATGGCTTTGCCTTTGTGGAGGGCTCCACATGTCATTTTCAGGCTCTGTTGCTTCATCCATCCACTTGTACTTCATCTCTCCGCACTGCGCCGTGCCACTCACGAAATATCTATGCCTAACTTATCCTTTTTATTTTTATTATTATTATTATTATTATTGATATTATTATTATTAAATAGAAAGTAATGCATCAAATCCATGTAGAATAATAATACAGTACCAACCGGTGTTTATTGGTCGTTCAGTTTCCTCTATTCTTGTGTATATATCTCTGTTTATTATATTTCATCGTTAAAAGGAAAAATATCATTCCTCGGGGTTAAAACACTACTCCTCCGTTCTTCTTTACTTATTGTGAATAACTGAATTTCACATATTAAAAAAATTGATTATTTCACATAATTTAATAAAAAATTAGTTCTCTTTCCGAAATTACCTCTAATTTATATATTCACATTTCTCTCAAGAAGAGAATCGAATAAAGTATTAGGGTAATTTTAGAAAAAATAATAATAAATGCTTCTTAACGTTCAAAAATGACATATAAAAAAGAACATAGGTAGGTTTATGACAGATAAAAAGAAACGGAGGGAGTATTAAATAAGGAATGATTATAAATAGTGATATATAACCATGTTTAGATATATTATTATTAACTTAGTAATAAGTAGTATAGGTAATGTCATTATATATAGTGGAGGCTTTTCATTACCTCCAAAATTGAGGGTAATGAAGGAGGAATAAACACTATTGATAGGAAATTGATATTTTTGCCTATAGTTAAGATTTTAGTTAAATAATAATAATTAATTTATATAACTAATTATAATAATTATAATAAATTATAATAAACGTCATTTAAATATTATGATAATTAAAATAAATAATAATTATTTAATATACATATTACATTATAATAATTAAATTGAAATGACATTTTTGCCCTCATAAAATTTAATTAAATAAAATAGTCAATAAAAGTATTTTACTATGGTAATTAAAGTAAAATGACACTTTTACCCATTATATATTTAATTAAATAAATTACTGATAGTGAAATGATAATTTTCTTTATAGTTGAGATTTAATTAAAATAATAACTATTAATTTTAAATAACTAATTATAATAATTAAAGTAAATTATATTGAACATAAATTGAGTCATTTTAATATTATAATAATTACAAAATAATAATTAACAATATTTTTTATTGTATTATAATAATTAAAATAAAATCATATTTTTGCCCTTTTAGATTTGATTAAATAAAATCGTTACTAAAAGTATTTAATTATAATAATTATCGAGACTAGATATTTATTTATATGTAATTATTTTATATATTAACATATCATTACTTATATTAAGGACATCAAAGTAATTTACATACAATCTCTATCCCACTTTCCCATCTCCAATATTTATTATTTCCAACTAAACACATATTTCATTACCATTACTTTTCACATTACCATTACCATTACTTGATAAAAAAATCCTTTAGTATTTATATATTTAAAAAAAAATATGACAGTTTACTTTTCAGTCATTTTGTCACAAAAATAGCTAACGTCGACCAAATATCCCTAACTTTTTTTAAATGAGAACACATAATATTAAATGGGGAACTAAAATATTAAATATTAAACGTAAAGATAACATATTAAGTGAAAACTTATATATTTACACGTAAACACGTAATGTTAAATGAAAAGTATATTTAATGCGTAGGAAGTATATTTTGCAGCTGCAATGACTGAAAAAAAAAAATAAACTGAAAAATGAAGAACTACAGAGGATATTTGAAAAAAATGCAAGGATTAATAAATATTTTTCCAAAAAAAATATTGTGAGATTATTAAAATTCTTGATATTTTATAAAATAGTTCAAAATTAATATTTTTAAATTTAAACTTATAAAATTACTAAGTTATCTTTTACTGTGCTTCCATTCACCTAAATTGACCGTGGACAGTAGAGAATAGAGATAATGAACTCATTCACCTCACTCAGACATATTTATTGACACCCGATGAGAGTAAGCTTGTTCTTTTGTGTTGTTGGCGGATATGCACCATAGCACAAAGATAGTAAGTTTGGAACTCATCTCCCCTGGTTCTAATCTATTAAAATTTGACACGTGTCCCCAATCACAATAGAAAAAATATAATAACATCACATGGGACATGTGTCAGAATATGATAAGCTGAAAACAATGTATTCTCTGATTCCAGAACCAGGGGAGATGAACTTCAAGATCAAGGTATTTTTAATGATTTAAGTTTTATTATGTTGATAAAAATAAAAAAAAAATTAAAAAATGAGGGATTATAACGTAAGAAAAATTATTAAAGAATCAATCGGATAAGTTGTAACTTTATAGGGACTGATAGGTAATTTTATTTTTATTGTTGAATCCTTACTGTGATGCCTTATATATAAATAATAATATTTTGTCTTGCATATTTGGATCAAATTATCAAATAATTGAATCAATAAAATTTATTTAAATTAGATTTTTTTTAATGTTATATATATATATATATATATATATATATATATATTAGGATATTATGTCAATTGAAATTTTTAAAATTATCAGCCTAGATAATACCTAAATTTTAATTGAGTTGGGTTTGTAATATCAAATAAATTTTTTAAATAAAAGCCAGCTAATAGTTAAAAAGAGATTGTTTTTTATTTTTTATTTTTTATTTTTTTAAAGATACATTATTGAGTTACGGGTATGTTTACATTTTCATCCTTCCACGTGAACCAGAATTAAGATTTTATACTTTAAATAGAATTAACCATTAAAATATTTTAAAAAAATTCAATATTGAGCATTAAATACAGTTTATACACATGTGTTCATTGTCCATCTAATGCATATTGTATTTATTTCATATCCCTTTTTATTGTAGCATTTTTCTTAAATATGAATAGACGTTATCATTAATTGAAAAATAATTTAATTTGTGTTAATTAATTTGAATTTTAACAATTCTAAATTCAAGGAATGTAACCCCAAATCCAGTCCAATTACATTTCAAACATTTAATAAATAATTTAGCTTTAAATTGTATATTTTTATAATAATAAAATAAAATGAATAGTCCAAGGCCAGCACTATTCAAATTCAAATTCAAAAACAAAAACCAAATTTCTTGCTTTCTTGTATTTGAATTCATTTGAATAGTTTGTTGTATTTGGCCTCCAAATATCATTTCACTCCCTCTGGTTTATTTTATTTGTTCTGTTCTATTTTTTTTTTTGTCTTTTTTACTTATTAATTTGTAAATTTTGTGAAATATTAAATATTATTTTTAAAATTTGTTTTTTATATTTAATATATTTTTATAATTTTGAATGAATTATATAGTGATTTCCGAAAGTTAATATAATTTTTATAAAATTTAGATTATCAATTAATTTTAACTGACTTTTTTTAATTCACGTGATTTGGTTAAAATAATTGAGTAAAAATGATTAGAGGGAGTAATATTTTAAAACAAATACCAAAGGCCCCAATTTGGGTGATCAATGTCACTAACTTCGAGTTTTTTAAAGGATGGAGATGGTGAAAGTTCAAATCTTATATAGAGAAATTAACTAAGTATGAGTTTAAATCCCATACAATACAGATCTTAATAAACTCAATATGAGAGTATGTGAGGTATTAATTCCATGCATGTCTTTTACTAAATAAAAGCTTATCCTATTTGTCAAAAATAAAATTAAAAAAAAAATATTTTAGAACAAATACCATATTTTATAAATTAAACTCGTGAAATTACTTATGGTCTAGTGGTATTTGGGCCCATGTAAAAAATGAGGATGAGACACTCAAAAATCTTGAGTTTAAAATTTGTTGGAAGTATTGATTGGAAGATTTTAAATATATGTTGATTAGAATTAAAAAAAAAAAAATTTAACTGAAAATACTTGGATTTTATAATCTTTATCATTGTAATTTTAATATCCATGGCTAAACAAATTCTATTTATTCTTACATTTTATGTAATTATTTTATTCTTTTTTATAAATGTGGTCGCAAATCTTCACCCATTGAATAAAAAAAAAAAGTTAAATTTTGATTTCAATTTAGAAGAAAATTAAACTTCCATTCAAGAATGTAATCACTAAATATTAAATAATAAAAAATGTATTACATTTTATTATCATGACAATAAATAGATGACAAATGATTCACAATTTTATAAGGAACAATTTTTTTTAAGTGTTATTTCTAAAATCATATTTTATAAAATAAAAAAAAAAATTATTTTTTAAATATAAAAAATCTTCAAAACAAACAAGCCCTAAATTTTACCATGAGGAAACCCAAACCCTTTTAATGGGCTGATTTTTATTTATAATTTTTTTTTTTAATAATAGGTGACAAACGTTTTTTTATGAATATAAACAGTATTAAACAGTACTAGAGCCCCCGAGTGAATAGTATATGGGTAACAGGACGATTTATAAAATTTATAATCAGCACAATATTCAAATCTTATTGCTTTACTAATTGAGAACCCATCATCTAGGGACGTCCCTAGATTTCAAATCTAGGGATGTCCATAGTAGCCATCGGATGAAAATCTGACGGCTCTTATCATTATGAACAGTAGAAACCGCGTTCTACAGTGTTGTACAGTGATCATGAACAGTAAAAAAAGGTGTACAGTGTTTATATAATCAATTAACCATCGGATGATGATCCAACGGCTTAGATTTAAAAACATCCCTAGATTTGAAATCTAGAGACGTTACTAGATGATGTTTTCCCTTACTAATTTACATTTAAAAACTTTATTATTATTATTATTAACTATTCAAGCACCTTTTATTTTGGCCGGCATGCTAAGGAACAGCTTCCCTAAAAAACAAACCCAATATCCCGGGTCACCATCCCAAGTCTCTTTTCGGTGCACCAATTTGCTTAACCTTGAAGAAAAAAATGGGGTCCACGTCAGCATCACTCCCACTAGAAACCCATCCAACGTCGGCAACCGCGTTGCTCCCACCAACGGACGTTCCAGATCTTTCGGTGCCTTTAGATTCCACCTTCCCCTCTTGACTTCTTTTCCTTCCTCCACGAACCAACCAACCAAATTCATCTCACTCACCCACTTGTCAAATTCTCATTGGTTAAGACTCCCACTTGCAAAATTCACACCAATGAAAGAAAGCCACGTGTACATTTGTCCAGTTTATATACTCGTTTTCTAGGTGCGCCTCCAAAACGCGAAACATCTCCTTCTTCTCCCCCAAATTCGCCCAAATCGATCTCGAATGCGCGATTGAATCCCTAGAAATCGTCCCGATTACGAGCCCTAATTCCTCTTCTTTCTCACTTCCAATCCTTCTCATGCTTCTTCTCCTTGCTCGATCTCCACCTCCTCCTTTAGATCTCGAATTGGAAACTCGACTTCCTCTCTTTTGCATGCTTCTCCCGTCGGACGTCTTCTTATTAGCTCGTTGTTATCTCTTTCTCTATTTGCAGCACTTGGCCTCTGAAATTAGGGTTTCTTGGGATCCTTGTCCAATTTCCGATCTATAGTAGTGCTGCAATGGCCGATCGGAACCGCCCCCTTACGATTGAGGAGCTGCCTTCGCACTTGGTCTTGGAGATTTTGAGCTCCGGCCGCCTCGCCGCTGCTGACCTTGCCAGCTTGGAGGCTTCGTCTCGGATGTTTAGAGGGAGTAATGGAGTTCTCCCGAAGGCTTTCCGATCGATGGTGGAGTTTGCAGCTTTTCATTCGTGCGAAAGTCACTTGATTTTTGCGGCTTTGGCACCGAGTGCGCAGAAGGAGCTGCTTGATCGGTGTGGCGGAAACTGGAAGAAGGTTCTGAGGTTCTTGCAGTCCGTGGAGCAGTCTTCTGGCATCGTTGAGACATCAGCAGGCAATGTACTACTTCTTTGATATCACTTCTTGTGGTTCAGGGTTTGCTTGCAACCTTTCGCTTGGAACTAGCTGATGCTCTTTTTTTTTTTTTAAAAAAAAAAATAATCTTTGTGTGATTATCGAATAGCTTGTTGTCATAGTATATAAAATATAGAATGAATAGAGGCAATCAACAAACTAGTTCATTTTATGTTCAAGTTCAACTTAGCATGTTGGATGATATGATAACCTAAGCAAGCTCTGTAAAAGTTTATTTGCTGAAAACCAATAAATTTGGCATCTGTATTGATTCGGTAGAGTTAGAAAACAAGGCTGAATGTTGTATATGGTTAAATTTATGTGGAGGAAATATAGATTTTATTAGTACTTTTAATATTTCACAAATTTTAGATTTTGTGGCAGTCTTTATAATGTGCAGCAAACAGAACATATTGCGCAAATTGGATTAGACAATGAAATGCATAGGATCATTTGTCTTAATCTACTGATTGGCAAGTAAGATGTTAAGATGTTCCGATTTTCATGTAGCTGCTAGATTATCGCTATCACCATGCATGTGGTTTCACAATCTTTACAGAACACATCTGATTGAGAAAGATTTTGTTTACTTTTGATTATCAATTAGCAATTTCAGCAATATTATTGAAGACAAGCAGCCGCCACAACTTGTACATAAATCAGTGGTTTCTCCATATTTGTGGAAATTTTGATAGTTCTATTGTAATATGGATTTTAGACAATCCGCAGCCAGTATTTACCCTAGTGATTATAGGTGAAGTAATAATGGATGGTTGTATGCATCTCTTCTTTAATGTTGTTGTTCAGGATGTTGTTGCTTTGTTAGATGTGATCTCAGATAAAGACACCTGACTTACTAACATGATTAAAAAAACAACATTCTTCCATGCCAATTTTACCCAAATGTAAAGATGATTTGCAACCACATTTTTATTGAACTCAAGTACCTTGACTTTATATTTTATGTATGAAGCATGCTGAAGGTTTTTTATTTATTCAGATGCAGGTGGCCACTGGAAGTTACCATACACTTTTGATCCATGATTTTTCAGTTTATTCTTGTGGATCCAGTTTATGTGGTGTACTTGGTCATGGTCCTGATACAAAACATTGTGCGGTATTTAGTCGTATTAATTTTTTCCCCTCACAACGCGTGCTTCACATTTCTGCTTCTCACAACCATGCAGCGTTTGTTATGCAGTCTGGAGAGGTAATTGCATTTCAAGGAACTTGCAACACACCTATGCTTAATGAAAATGACTTTTATAACTTATGCAGTTCTTCCCCTTTTCTTCTAGGTCTTCACATGTGGGAATAATTCCTCATTTTGTTGTGGTCATGGGGAAGTGCGGCGTACCATATTCAGGCCCACCCGAATTGAAACTCTTAAAGGGGTTCCCTGCAAGCAGGTATAGTATAAGCTTCTCTCTCATATGCTTGTATTCTATAATTCTAGGAGATGTATTAGGCATGTGCTAGAGTTCAAGCTTAAAAATAAAAATAAAAAAAAATTAAAAAATAATAATTTCACCTTTGTTTAAGCTCAACAGTTGTCATATTTCTAAAACTTTTGCCCAGAGAAACATAATTGTTGTGCTGCTTGGTTGAGTTTCATCCCAATTTTTGTGATAATAAGTTAAATGCACTATTTCAAGCTATGATCCTAAGAATTCTCGGCCATTGTTTTTAATCTCTAAAAATTTCTTATTTCATAAGACTTGCTGTGAAGAGCATAACTTCAAAGAGCTCAGGAAACAGTACTTTATTGGGTTTCACAGGTGCCTCCTGTTTGCTTGTCATCATTAAGAAACAATGACTGAAAATGTGATTTGGTATTATTCATACATTCTTAGTGCAAGATATAATTTAGTTGAATTGACATTTTTTTAGCTTTAATTTCAAATGCATATATACTTTTATTGAAACATTTGCTTTTTCAGGTTGCCACTGGGCTTAGTTTTACTGTGATCTTAACCGCCCAAGGTGAAGTTTACTCTTGTGGAAGTAACACACATGGCCAGCTTGGTCTTGGTGACACTTTAGACAGGCCCACTCCTAAGAAGGTTGCATGGTTTGCAAGTGTCGGTCGTGTTGTTCAGATTGCTGCAGGTGCAAGTTACACATTTGCTGTCACTGATAATGGCACAGTTTATTCTTTTGGTTCATGCACCAATTTCTGCCTTGGTCATGGAGATCAACATGATGAGCTTCTTCCACGTGCCATTCAATCATTTAAAAGGAGGAACATTCATGTGGTTCATGTATCTGCTGGAGATGAACATGCAGTTGCACTCGACTCCAATGGATTTGTAAGTACATTATTTATCATCTTTGAACACTGTTGAAAGTTCTGGATGAAAGCATAGTTTTTGCCTTTTCAACTGCAAGGCAACCATTGACAGTTTGCTACTATCTGAATTGATCAAGTTACTACTGGCCTTCGCAGGTGTATACATGGGGTAGAGGCTACTGTGGTGCACTTGGCCATGGTGATGAGAATGATAAGACTAGCCCAGAATTATTGATTAGACTTAAGGGTCATTTGGCTGTGCAGGTTTGTTATCTTTCCAGTTACTTTGGGTTTGGTTGACAAAGTCCGCTTTAGTTGTAAAATATAAAGATTGTCTAAGAAGTTGCATGCCAAGAAGAACAAGATAATGTTTTCTTTCTTTTCTGGAGGAACTCATTCTTAACAATAAATGGGATAATTTTGGGGATCCTCCCTCTGACTTTTAGTTTAGAAAAATTAAAATGTGTGGTGCCTTCTGAGGACTGTGCCACCTTTTAGGGATTAGCTTTTGTTAGGAGGATACCCTTATTCTAATGAAGCCAAGTAGATATACAATTTCAGTAACACAAGGGGAATTCAGTTAATTGTGAGGAACTCCATATAGTTAAAAATTTAACTAATTCATTTATTAGTTGATGCACCATAGTTTGTCATGTAAATTATTCTACCATATGAATGGTGATGTGCACCTCAATTATTATTATTATTTTTTTCATTTGCTAATTATATTGAATATCTGCACCATTAAAATATTGGAATTATATGTATACTTTTGTAGTACTTTCATTTCAAATGAAAATGCCAACATGTGATATATTATTAGAACTATGCTTTACTAACAAGCTTCTCGAATGGCATTGATGCATGTTATTTGTGGCTGTGGAGCATTAACCTGAATGTATCATCTCTCAATGTAAACAATAGAGATCTTTTTTAGCAAGTTATCCAGTGAAGTTCTTTAACTTCCATTTTCCATGACCATATACAGGTGTGTGCTAGGAAGAGGAAAACCTTTGTCCTTACAGATGCTGGAGCTGTGTTTGCCTTTGGTTGGATGGGATTTGGAAGTTTAGGCTTCTTGGACAGGGGATGCTCTGACAAAGTAATGAAGCCACGAATTCTCGATAGCCTGAGGCCCTATCATGTCTCTCAAATAAGCACAGGCTTGTACCATACTGTTGCAGTCACAAACAGAGGTCTCGTCTTCGGATTGGGCGACAATGAAAGGGCACAACTTGGTCAGGAATGCTTAAGAGGATGCTTGAAACCTACTGAAATTGCTCTTGAGAAAGCAATTGATAACATGGCCATTGCTGCACAAAGTGGATGACTGACTATTTTGAAGTAATTGTGCTTGTTGTTTAGCTTCAGTTTTCTGTATCAGTATCATCTTATTCTCAATAGCTAATAAAAATCTCAATTGTGTTAGATAAGAAGGTTAATTTGAAAAATTAGTTTGTCAGAGAATGAAAAAGCAATCTGTAAATGAAACTGTAGTTATTTGCAGTTGTGTTTGTTTGTGCTACTGAATAAAATTGGGAAACTCTGTAATGAATAATCACATTACATCAAGTCAACTTCAATTGTCACTGAATATGCTTGATTTCATTTTATAAGTTTGAGTGAAATTTCTACCATGTGTTTTCAAATCCTTATCTTCTTTACTGAAGTTAAGGTCACTCAATATCAACCGTTTAGATTCTACTATATTTAATTAATCAAACAAAATGCTTTTTTATAATTCATTCAACATAAAATTAATCATAGTTATAACAAACTATGACAATCAATCCTTACAACTCTTGCTATATGAACTAAAATAACAGCTCATAAAGCATATCCCCACATGGTTTCTTTTGGCTCATCCAAAACAAGCAATAAATAATCAACACCACTGCATAACATAAAATAAAGATAGAAGATAAATTATTAAAACTAAAAACCAAATTCTTATCCTCAGTTGCTGAAGAACCGGATAAGTGCCAATCACAACGAGTGACCTCACTCCACGTATTACCCTTCCTTTCCGAAAGTCCAGCATATAAAAGAGCTATCAAATCTGGCATTCTTTATTTCTTTCTTTTTCTTCTACTTCTTCTTCTTCTTCTTCATTGTGATTACTAATTATATTTATATTGAATTTAGAATTGGAAATATATATAGATAGATAGATAGATAGATAGATAGATATCAAATTAATTGGAAACAAAGTGGTTGGCATGGCAGGATTTGAACAGCAAGTGAAGAACAGGGCCAAGGAATTGAAGCATCTGTTCAAGAAAGGGATCAAGGTTGTGAGCAACACTTGCAAGAAAGGATGGCACAAGGTCCGGCATCTCAGATCTTGATCACTAACTTTTCATTTCTCTTTATATATATATTTATTTATTCTATTTCCATATATATTACTAGTTATGTTATGACTTGTATAGATCTATTATGCCAGTGAGTTGTGCTTCAGTTCTTCTTCTTATTTTGTTTTTTGGATTTTCAATTGTAGTATCCGAAATAAAATAAAGTGTTTGTTCTCTTTGTACCAAATATCTTCCATTTTTTTTTTCTTCTTTTTTTAAACATATTATTATTATTATTTAAAAATCTCTATAGCGCGTGAGTTAATTTCTCGAATGAAAATTTTAACCTTCATCATTTCACATGAGATTTTTTTATTTTAATACTGTTAATCATTTGAATCTAGTAGTTTTGGCTAAATATATTAATGATCTGATGTTCTATTATTACCAAAATTTTTAATGTAAAATTTTAAATTAAATAAATTAATGATGTGTCTGTCTATTTTTTTTTGAATAATAGACGACAAGCGCCCTTCTTTATGAATGGAAACAGTACTAAACAGTACTGAAATCCGGATGTACAGTATATGTACAATATGAGAATAATATAGGAATCCCGGGTGAATAGCGTATGAACAGTACAGGGGAGAGATTTGAACCTATGACCTCCCCTTACACTTTGATGTCATACCATTGGGCTATCCAATGGTTGACATGTGTCTGTCTATTGATACCAATTTTTTTTTAATGTTAAGTATTCATTTCAGTGATGATAGGGAGAATGTAACATGTATTTATTATTTTTCATTAAAAAAAAATTAATGCTCAAAACTAACATAATACAAATGAAACAAATGGTTGATGATTATATATGTTAATGATTTTTTTTTTTTTTGGTTATATTGACACTGATATTTTTTTTAATTTAATAGATGAATAAATCATAAGTTTATTGATGAATAAATCATAAATTTATTGTCCACTGATTTTCTATCTGATAAAGATAGAGATGTATTGAGATATTATGTTGATGTTTGTATATATATATATATATATATATATATATTCAGTCCAACAATTCACTTGACATTTAACTCTGTGAATTGTTAAATTATATGTTTATTTTACTTTTCTTTATTTTTGTTTTTTTTTAAATTGAACATTATTCAAAACTTGGTTTTATCTATGTAGTTAGTTTATTTTTTTTTATAATTCAAATCTCAATTACGATTATATTTGGTCATTTAAAACCTGTATAAAAAATATTATCATATTAATAATTATGACTTTGTCCAAGGGTATGCAAGTAATTTTGAATTTATAATTTTTTATTTAATTTCTTTGTTAATGAAGGTTTTGTTGGACGAATTTTTTACAATTTAATTTTTATAAATATTTTAGTGTCTAATTAATTATGAACTCACGATAAATATTATAATAAATAAAATTAAATAAAAAAATCACAAGGTCATCCTGGCAGAAAGCTACTATCCACCAAACTAAAATCATCCTGGCCTTCCATTCAAGATCCAACGGTAATCATACTTTCATATCCACCTGATTAACATCCAACCGTCCATTACTTTAAATCAAAGTAACATGGGTCCTTCTCACCGTTCTAATGTCCCGCAGGATTTGTTTACGTTTAAGAATCTCAACGCTTTCATTTCCCGAAATGCCCTGAAAATTTTGTCGTTTATGGGAGGTGCAAACTAACGTGAGGAACACCAGACCGTATCCTATTTTGTGGCGGTTTTGCTCAATAACCCCCCAAATAACTTAAAATTTATTTTCAGTTCCCACAATATTTCAAAATTTACTTTGGTATAACCTAATTTTTACCAACCTATTTGAAGCTTCCCATCAAAAAATCCTTTTTTTCTTGCAAAATATTATTTTTTAAAAAATAAATGGATTATACAATTTTCAAATAATTATAAAAATAAATTATTGTGAATTATGGAAGGTAGAAATGATTTTTATCCTAACTCAATCTATTTAATATACGATCAATTTCCATATTCATTTAAGAGTCAAGTTAAGTAGGATTTTTAGGGGGAAAAAGCACCTATTTATTATATTCAGACTAGTCATACAAAATCTATATACCTAAGTCCCTTAAAAAAACTCTAATAAATTAGATATAATTAGTAAAAATATATTTTAACAAAAATAAATAAATAAATAATTAAGGAAAAAACATGTCACTAAATAAGCAGCACAAAATAAAAAAGCGCCTATTTATTAAAAAATATTCAGATTAGTCATACAAAATCTATATACTAAAGTCCCAAAAAACACTCTAATAAATTACATATAATTATTAAAAATATAATTTAATAAAAAATTAAAATAAATATATAAAGAAAGGAAAAAAAAACATGTCACTAAATAAGCAGCACAAAATAAAAATAAATATACTTTATATTTTATTGTACTAAGGCACAATTTTCCAGTGGAGGTTGTTTTTGAAAAATGATAATGAAAAAAATAAATAAAAAAATTAAAGGGGGAAATATGTAAAAGTTGAGATCCTTTTATTTTGAAATGATAAGATAGGAAGGTTCTATAAGGACGTGTGGGTCTTATCCAAATTTTGCCCTAATTTTTTCCCGGCATATTCCTGATTCTCAAAGCATCCCAATTTTGAAGCCCTAGTTCCCAAATTCTCAAATTTGCTTCCCTCTTTCCATCAATCGATCCAAACTCTTGTGAGAAATCAAGAGGATTTAGCGATTGAGATCATGGCGGTGCTCATGGAGTCGTATTTGATCTCCTCCGCCGATCTGTCTCTCCTTCTATCCAAGGTTGTGGCTCCAGCGGGCACGAAGTACCGGCGTCAAAGTATTCCTCGAGTTTGTGAGTGTTCTTGTCCGACGATACCTCAAAATTAAGTTTTTCTTACGGTTTCTTGAGATTCTGAACAGGGATTTGGCTTTGATTCGCGGGTTTTTATCGTCTTTGGTTGTGATTTTGGGGAGTTCTTGGATTTTCATTCTTGAAAAGTTCATTGAAGAGCCAATATAGGGATTTCCTGCATTCTGATGGCTGGCAATGTTCGAATACATCTATTCTCTTGCGTATTTTTTATAATCAGCATATAAATTAGTTGAGAACTCTGTAATTCAGTATTTTCCACACTAGTATATAGAAGAAATAGGGTTCTCTTATGAAACTATCAAATTATGGCGGGAAGAGAGTTGGCCATTAGAAAAGAAGGGAATTTGAATCTTAGAGAAGTAGCAGCAAGGGCGACTCTTCGTGATATACAGGTTAAAGGCCATGTTTATGTCGAGTTGAGGCAGGTTGGGAAGAGGTCCATCTTCTTTTGCACGCTCTGCCTCGCCCAGTGTTTCAATGACTCTGTCCTGTTTGATCACCTCGGAGGGAATCTGCATGCCCGGAGATATGCTGCTGCGAAGCTTACCTTGTTTGGACCAGTACCATGGCCTTTCAGTGATGGTGTGCTGTTCTTTGGAAATTCTCATGAGAAAGATCATAGCTTTGTGTGTTCTGATTCCGAGAGTGATATGGCTTTGGTTGTTAGAGATGCTTGCGATGGTGTGGATGTTAATGGAGAGGAGGTCACTTCAAATGCTAATGGGCATTCAAATTCTAATGATGAGCGTTGTAATCCTGGCATGAAAAATGGCAGTAGTATATGTGAGCATGATGATGCTGATGGAAACCCCGGTACTGAACTTCTTGTGAATGGCCATGGAAAGCCTTTGAGGTGTTATGCCGGTGTTGCAATGGATAAGAATTATGATAAGGATATTTGCATGTCAATCCCTGGCGTGTTGTATAAGGATGAAATTTCAAATTTGAATGCCCATTTTATCGGTTTTGGGCATATTGCTTCTAGAGTTTATGAGACCAATGTTATTGGCAACAGGATTGGTAAGATATGGTGTGCTTGGTTAGGAGAAGGCAGCTCTGATGAGAATGACTTGTTTCTGAAGTCGCCAAAGTGTGACTTTGGTATAGTTATTTTCTCTTACACATATGATTTGGGTAGAAAATGGACATTGGATGAGCCGAAGCTTCTTCTTTCCCCTGGTTCTTGCTCAGAAGTTGATGATTGTGAAAGTCCGGGGAAGAGAGGAAAAAAATCATTTTCAGACCCTGAAGACTCTTGTGCTGCCTCTAGTGAAGATTGTTCTGGTATGCATGGCTGCACTTCAAATGGGTCTCATGAGCATCAAGTTTCAAAATTTTCATCCAGCAAGGCTCTGAGGAAAGAGTTAAGGAAGCAGAAGCGCCTAGCTGCTGAAAGAATGTGTGACATATGTGGCCAGCCAATGCTTCCTGAGAAGGATGTTGGCACTTTGTTGAATTTGAAGACTGGTAAACTGGCTTGTAGCAGCCGAAATACAAATGGGGTGAGCACTTCACTTGAAGGTCACACACTTCTTCTTTAATTTAACTTGTGCTATTTATTTGACAGACTACCTGTTCTTAATTTTGGTGCAGGCTTTTCATCTCTTTCATGCCTCCTGTTTGATACACTGGATCCTTCTTTGTGAGACTGAAATATGGGCAGATCAGTCAACCAAAAAGAAAACCACCAGGAGGCGCAAAAGAAAAATTGCTGACAAAAACGGAATTTCTTCTGTTCTTTGCCCAGAATGTCAAGGCACTGGAATACATACTGTTGGAGAAGAACTAGAGAAACCGTCCATTTCTCTTTCTGAGGTTCTTGCTACTTAAGTTGTTTGATTCATAGTACTATTCATATGCATTTGATGTAAACATCCACTACTGTTATAATCTTACCTTCTTATGACATAAATCCTTGTTTCAGATGTTCCTATATAAACTGAAAACCATTGAGGCACACAAGGCATGGATGAAAAATCCCGAGGTGCTCCAGAAATGCTCTACCGGTCTCCATTTTCCTTCTGATTCAGCCGATAATGTCCAGGTTTGATGGATAGAACCTCTCAACTAGTATTCAATACACCCAAAGCAATTTCTTATTAGCTTTTACTTCAGTTACAGGAAATTGTGGTTCCTTTAAACCTGTTATATTTTTATCGGCTTGAAGAACTATGTGCTGAATACGTCGCTGGAGGAGCAGGAGAGCTCTGATTATCAGTTCAGTCAATTGCTAGATCAATGCTCATCTTATTGATCCACTCTTCAGGTAATTCCAAACACTGCCAGATACAAAACAAGACCTGCAGTTTCTCATGTGTTACATGTTTGTAGGTTGATACATGTAAAAAATGTCATCAAACTCAACAAAGTTTTTTTAGTGTAGATATTGTGCATTCCAGTTATGTGTGACAGGAATGTAGGTTCTAGTTTACTCAGACTATCATGTGCAGTTGATGTTTATCAGTTGTTCTTATGATAATGAGCCTTTTCGGAAGGCTTTATATATACATATGATGCACATAAAAGGGTGCATGACCTTTTAAATTTGTTCACTTAAATTCATTCACTTTTCAAGTTATTGATTGTTTATATATATTTATGGGGTGTAACCTTATTTTATTTCTAATTTCGATGGTTTTGCATGTATGGGTTGAGGGTGTGTTGTTTGTTCAAATTCCGTTTGTCAAAGTTTGTGCTTAGTTTTAGTTTTGCTTGTTTTCATCACTCCATTTATTATTGTTTTGTGAAATTTGTAAAAAAGGTTTGTCCATTTATTTGTAAAAAAGTTTTGCATGTATTTTGCTTGTTTTCAAAATACATATGTTGCATAAGAATTAAGGATAGTTTTAAAATTTTTAAAATTTAAAATAAAAATTAATTAAATTATTTTTTTGGAATCATATATTTTTTGGGATTATAAATATTAGGGAAAATTACTATTTACCCCTTACACTGTTTAAAATTTCCCAAACAACCCCTGCAAGTTATGAATACCACGGACAACCCTTCCTTTATCATTTTACTTCCTTTTTACCCTTTTGAGGTCACTTGGATTGGGTCCCACGTTGTGAAATTCCATCATCGCTCTTAAAAACTGGTGGGAAAAAGCGTCCAATCACATCATGCTCTAACATTTTTACATTTCTTTTTTTATTTTCCAAAACAAACTTTGGAAGACTTTTTATCCTGTCTCCGTCCCCTCGCTTCGCTTTAAAATGATCATGTTTTTTGTTTAAACATAAATGTTTCCGCTTTAAAAATTATCGAGTTTCGTTTAAATATATCCGGGTCTCGGTTTAAGCGAAATGATTTTAAGAGTATTCGGATTCTACGACAGTATCCGATCCCACCTCAAAGAGCCACTCGACGATTTAGTAGAGCCTTCCCTTACTCGTTAGATCATTTTGAAGTTTTTGTCATCGTATGCCGGACAACGTTTTGAAGGCGCTAATCATTTAAAAAACTCATTTCACTACCACGAGTCGCGGACACAATCGTAGATCTTTGCGAAAAACTATCGCTAACTAAGCGTAAATGATAACTTATATTCAGATTACGTATGTTTGCTACAAACTATCACATATTATCAGACATTTTCGCTCGTTATTTATGAAAAATCGTTTTTCATAAACAAACCCAAATTTAAAATGAAACAATGATATTTAAACATAAACATAGTTGATAAGTTAATTATTGATTAATTATCCCGGCTTTTTGCTTAAAAACTTATGTTTTTCTCAACTATTATTATCATGTCTTTGTTTCGTTTAAAAATTATACGAGTTTTTGTTTAAGCTTAAATGTTTCGTTTAAATTTATCAGTCTCGCTTAAAATGTTATCTCTGTTTAAATATATCCAGGTTCGGTTTAAAGCGAAATGATTTTAGTAGAGTATTCGGATTCTCACGAGCGTATCCATCCCACCCTCGAGGCCACCTCGACGATTTAGTAGGCGCTTCCTTACTCGTTAGATTATTTTCGAAGTTTTGTATCGTATGCCGGACAACGTTTTGAGGGCGCTTAATCATTTAAAAACTCATTTCACTGCCACGTAGCGTGACACAATCGTAGATCTTGCAAAAACTATCGCCAACTAAGCATAAATGATAACTTATATTCGTTACATATGTTTTCAGCAAACTATCGCGATATTATTATGACATTTTGCTCGTTATTTATGAAAAATCGCTTTTCATAAACAAACCCAAATTTAAAATGAAACAATGATATTTAAACATAAACATAGTTGTATAAGTTAATTATTGATTAATTATCCCGCTTTTTGTTTAAAACTTATGTTTTTTTCTCAACTATTATTGTCATGTCTTTGTTTCGCTTTAAAAATTATACGCTTTTTGTTTAAAGCTTAAATGTTTCCGTTTAAATTTATCAGTCTCTGCTTTAAAATGTTATGTCTCTGCTTTAAATATATTTTAGTTTCGCTTTAAGCAGAAATGATTTTTAGTATGTATTCGGATTCTACGAGCGTATCCGTCCCACCCTCAAAGGCCACCCCCGACGATTTAGTGAGGCCTTCCTTACTCGTTAGATTATTTTTAAAGTTTTGTCATCGCACGCTCTGACAACGCTTTTGAGGCGCTAATCATTTAAAAAACTCATTTCACTACCACTGAAACAGTGACACAATCGTAGATCTTTGCAAAAACTATCGCCAACTAAGCATAAATGATAACTTATATTCGTACATATGTTTGCCACAAACTATCGCGATATTATCAGTACATTTTTGCTCGTTATTTATGAAAAATCGTTTTTCATAAACAAACCCAAATTTAAAATGAAACAATGATATTTAAACATAAACATAGTTGTATAAGTTAATTATTGATTAATTATCCCGCTTTTTGTTTAAAACTTATGTTTTTTTCTCAACTATTATTATCATGTCCTTGTTTCCGCTTTTAAAAATTATACGATTTTTGTTTAAGCTTAAATGTTTCAGCTTTAAATTTATCAGTCTCGTTTAAAAACGTTATGTCTCGTTTAAATATATCCAGTTTCAGCTTTAAAGCGAAATGATTTTTAGTAGGTATTCGGATTCTACGAGCGTGATCAGTCCCACCTCAAGGCCACCGCGACGATTTAGTAGGCCTTCCCTTACTCGTTAGATCATTTTCGAAGTTTTGTCGTTTCGCATGGGACAACGCTTTTGAAGACGCTAATCATTTAAAAACTCATTTCACTACCACGAGTCAGCGGACACAATCGTAGATCCGCAAAGAAACTATCGCCAACTAAGCATAAATGATAACTTATATTCGATTACATATGTTTCGCCACAAACTATCACATATTATTAGACATTTTTGCTCGTTATTTATGAAAATCGCTTTTTCATAAACAAACGCCAAATTTAAAAAAAGAAAAGATGAAATTTAAATAGAAACCGTCGAAGTTAAAACGTAAAACATTGATATTTAAACATAAACTTTGAAACTTAAATAGAACAATCGATAGTTAAACGTAAATAACAATATTTACATTCAAAAATTAAACCCGGCCGTCCCTAGACAAATGTGGATCGAGCTCGGACATCACAATGAAATTGTAAAACAATCAAAAAATCTCCTTCAACACAATATTATTGCTTTTGATTATGTACACAAACGAAAATGAAAAACAATCAAAACTCTTGCCGAAAAAATCTTCCTACAACCACAAGATCGTCCAATAATCACACCATGAAACCGAAAAAATTCTCTTTCTAATAGAATACTTTAGAAATCAAACTAAAAAGAAAGCTACAGAATATCAAAACAAAAGGAAACTGCGACAACATCTTCAATCGAGATCCACCTCGTGTCAATACCTGGAGCGCAAAACTAACGAAATGTCAAAGAGTTGAGTGGGAGTTCTTCTTCGAGGCAGTGGTCCAATCCTACAGAAGATGTCCAGGTAATGACAACTTTGAAAAAGGAAAAGTTGAAGAGATGAAGAGATGAAAAGAGAAAAGAAACCAAAGACCAATAATAGGTGTTCTTTGGGGATTAACTAAGAAAAAAACGGATTCTCTTAAAGAGAAAATTATTGCAGAGAAAGGGCGCTATGGTCAAATCACGCCTCACTTGTCACAACTTCCCATGCAAGGGATAATTTCGTCCAAAAATTTAAAAACTAACTCCATTAAATGCTTGAGGGGTTTTCAAATTCATAGTATTTAGAAAGGATGGGGTTTTTAGGGATTCCCAAATTAATGGGGTGTTTTTGGAAATATTAGAAACTTAGGGGGTTATTTTGGCAATTTCCACTAAATATTATTATTTTTTATTTATATAATTTAAAAAATTAAAATAAATAAAATTAAAAAAAATTAAATAAATATTGTTATGATATTGTAAAACGATAACTAGTTTGGAATAATTTTTTGTAAAATGACTTGTATTTTAGGATCGAGGGAGCAATAGGATAGTAGTATAAAATGAAAGATATTGTTGTATTTTTTAATTAAAAAAGTTTTTTTTTTAAAGCATCATCCTTGACCATAAATAAAAGAAAAAAACCTTATCCTCTGCACATCCAACTATGATTTTTATAATTATATCTATTAAACTATTTCAAGTAATAGTAGTAGCTTAGGATGCATATTTTGACACTATATATATTTGAAGCAAAATGAAACGTTTGCTAGTAAAAGTAATGATCCTACAAAACCAGAACAAGTCAAACACACCAAAAACCAAACTTTCAATCATTCCAACAGTACTTCACAAACCCAAAACTCTCAGGCTAGTCTTTATTATTATAATAACTTCTTCATTGTGATCAAACCTCATTCTTCTTCTTCTTCTTATTTTGATTATAATAAACAGCATAAATTTTATCTTGAAATTTTGTAACTTCACTAAGTAAACATATTTTAAAAATAACATTAATACGGAAATAATAGTTACTTAGCAGGAGAGAAACTAATTTATATCAATTTATAATTAATTAGATATATCTATTAAGTAACTCAATATGGTCATAATTTAATTTAATTGTTATTAAAATGATTAATTTGTTGTTTTATGTAAAAAGGAAGATCATAATCAATCACAGTTTTTGTTTTCTATTTTTAACCACATATATTTGATGATGTTGTAAAATTTGAGTTTTAAAAACATGAACTTCTTTGATCAAATTCAAAATACAGAGTTTATAAACATGAGGGTATTGAGGGAGTTGAACTTTGATCGGAATGAGTTTTTTAGTGGCACCTAATGTTCTAAAGCTTTGTTCTTTTCATGTACCCATTCTGATATGTGGCTTGTCCATAATTAATAAAAAAAAATCCTTTAGTTGCTAAACTTGCAATTCTTCAATATTTCTTATATCACCTCATTGTTCTTAATTTTAACAACAGTAAAAAATTGTTTGTTTAGATATTAGAAATATATAATTTTCTAGAATCCCCTTCCATATATATATATATATACATACATTATTCTAGTTAGTTGTATATTATAACTTAATAATAAATAGAAATAGATGAGATATATTTATATGCATCTCTGAACATTTAATCAAGTCCATGTTTAAAAATAAAAATGTTTCTGTGATTTTCTTTTATTTATTTATAGCAAAAACGAGTGAGAGTAAACTTGTTTAATATTAAATAATGATTAAAATTTTATCATCTTAAGATGGTGATGACAATGACAGGTAATGTGTTATACTCCATCACTTGTTTAGGTATGATTTCCTAAAAAGTTTATTATTATTCATTTAAGAAACCTACAGTTGCATAAAATTTAAGCCGGAAGATACATAAACTTGCTATATAAATATAACTAACATGTTTCCTTTTATTTTTATTTTTACCACTCTTCATTTATGAGCTCTCAATTGGCTTTAAACTCATTGGTTTCAATTTTCAATTAAGAAATATATAATAAATATATGTAATAATAATACCAAAAAATAAAAATGGTGGATGAGAGTTCATCAATAATTAAAATAAAAATAGTTTATTCTATTAATAAAAATAATAAATAAAAAATTATTATTTATCTCGAAAGTTTTTAAGTCATGCTTGGAACAAATTGCAAATGGAAAAAGGTTGATATACCACATTCATAAATAAAAGGAGAACCGATACAAAAGAAGTCCATTAGATGTGGAGCCACAAAATAACACAACAAAATGGGAGGAACAACAAGTCTCCTCCTGGCCCATCAAGAGGTAAAGCACTACTCCACGGTAACATCCATAACCTCCTCCGTCGTCAAAGCAGCCTCTGCCACCTCAGACTGAGGTCTAGCAAACTCTAAACTGCGCCGGATGAAGGAGATGGAATCGTCAAGCGTCGATCTCAAACCGTCCAGAGCTGTAGAGTACTAAGAATGAGTTGGTCAGTCTTCAAAAAGACACCAAGCGGATTCACACATAAATCAGAAAAAATAACATCATTTCTCGCGAGCCAAATGGACCACACAAAAGCTTTAATCACCCAGACCCCAAACACTCGCAAAGCAGGACACAGTGCAGTTCTCCAGCCCTCCCAAAGAATTGACATCGAGTAAGGGAGAGCAGTAAGGGAGAGCTGGAAGATGACAAGCCTCACTTAACTTCGCCCACACCTCAGTAGTGAACCGACATTGAAGGAATAAATGGTCCTCCGATTCCGACGCAGCGTGACAGAGCACACACGTATCAATCGGAAGCCTATTACATCTACGCTTGGCCAGATTTACCAGTGTAAGGATTTTTTTCTTCCACGCCAGCCAACTGAAGATATTGATTTTTCTGGGGCAAGGCCCTTTCCAAAAGAATTTTGCACTCGAACAACGAAGCCCGCCATCATTGAGTCGGTCGTAGAAGGATTTGACCGTGAAGGAAGCGTTTGCAGTCAGGCTCCAGGATCTCAAATCCCTAGCAAGGACAGAGAGATGAGCCCGCCATCAACAATTTTTAGCTTTTCTTTATTTCTTTTTAGTTGTCTATTTAAAAATTTTATGCAACATTAATATTATTCTTCCAAATTTATCCTTAATATTTAATGTATTTTATAATTTCCAATAAATTATAGTGGAAATTGCCAAAAAAAACCCTTAATTTTACAATATTACTAAAAACACTCTCTTCATTTGGCAATCCCTAAAAGCACCCTCCTTTTGAAAGTCAATGGTTTTTAAACTCCCAAAAGTTGTAACCGGCTATAACATAGTTATTTTTGAACTTTATGCACGAAATTGCCCTCGTATAGGAAGTTGTGGTAGTACAATCATGTGTCTGGTTTGAGAGGGAGTGGGGGGTTATTGTTTTGGGTAATCCTTAGGGACAACCATTACTGGCGCCGGTTATACTTTTTTTCTCTCTCTTCGCCTCTTCAGCTTTTTCATTTCCAGAATTGTCTCTGCCTGGGCAACTTTGTCTCGAAGAAGAACTTCGCGTTCCGCCATTGTTCTGAGAAGAATTCCAGCTCAAGTATTCGGCATTTTATCAGCTCGCAGTCTAAGGTGTTGAGTAGAGGTGGACGCCGTTGAAGAAGTTGTGTTTATGGTTTTTTTTAAACAATTCTGTTAGAAAAGAGATTTTTCGGTGTTGTTTTGTGGTTATTTTTTATTGGATGATATTGAAGTCTGTAGAGAAATTCATCGGCTAGGGTTTTGTTTTGGTTTTCATTTTCGTCTGTGTACATGATCGAAAGAGATTTTTTGATTGTCATGCTGTGTAATGTTTACAATGTAAATTTTCCCTTTACGTTGATATGGTTGCAGTTTTAAAATAAGGTTTTCGTTTAATTAATGGAATTGTATTTAAACATTTGATGTATCTGTTTAACAATTGTTGTTTCTGTTTAAAATGTGAGTTTTCTTTTAAAATAATTATGTCTCCGTTTTAAAATTTAGTTTACCGTTTAAAAAAGTTTACTTTCCGCTTAAATTTGTCTGAATGTTGTTTAATATATGGTTATTGCCACAGGCTTGCGATTATGGCGGTCAACCTATATAATGGGCGATGCTACAGAGACGCCGGAGAGATGGTAAGTGCTTTGATAACTAGAGTTTTATAAATAGTGCTCTTTTAGTCGGGATTCTAACATCAAATTTTAAATCTCGACAGCGGAGACTATTCGACTATTGTGTCGGTATGGACCTCGGCGAATCAGAGACTCTAGCCTACCCCCTTGTTCACTACACTGACACCCTAAGGCAAAAACGAGGAAGTGTCGACTGCGCCGTCTACGTCATGCGGTTTATCGAAAGCTGCTCGACGGTGAAAAGCTACGGCTACCGCAAGTGGACGTCCCTTACTTGCGCTTAAAGTATGTTACCCGCATACTTAATGAAAAGAGCGCAGCCGACATCACTGAAAATGGGGATTCGTCGATGAGGGAGAAAAAAGATTGATATATAATATTGTACAATAGAGTTACCGTGTAAATAACATTGTATATCATTTACATATCATAGTTTTTGTTTGGTTTAATTGTTATACATGTCCTTGTAATTGTGTACTTTCTGCCCTTTAAGTCCTTACAATATTTTTAGGTACAATTAAGTCATCATATTTAATCGAATTAGGTCATTCTAATCCGCAGTGTAGATTGGCAAGTGTAAATTGTAAGGACTTAATTGTACCTAAAAATATTACCGTGGACTAGAACGACCCAACTCAACCAAATATGAGGACTTAATTGTACCTAAAAATATTAGAAGAACTAAAAAGGCAGAAAGTACACAATTATAGGGACCTCTACAACAATTAAACCTTTTTGTTTAAATATCTTTGTCTCTGTTTAAATTCTTAGTTTTATGTTTATTTTTCGAAGTTAACGTTTAAATAAAAGTGTCTCCATGTTTAAAAAATCATTGTCTTTATTTAAATATCTTTGTTATTGTTTAAATATCGTTGTCACTGTGTAAATTATTACAGTTTCTGTATAACTTTTTATTTATTTACACTACCGTTTTTTATTCTCAAAATGTTTAATTAAACATTTAAACGACAATATCTCTGTTTAAATATCAAAAGTTGACACTTAAATAAGTTATTTTCTTTTTAAATAATTGTTTATTTACAATGCCTAGTCGGCGACAGTTTCATTGCAAGATCTACGGTTGAAAACGCCTTAAAAACGTTGTCTGATATCCAACAATAACACTTCACATTGATCTAACGAGGAAGGAAGGCATGCCAGACCATCAGGGTCGCTATGAGGTGGAAAGGGAGTGCTCGCAGAATCCGAATTCCTGCCAACACTTCAGTTTAAACGAAAAATGTCAATGTTTTAAACGGAAATATAAAATGTTTAAATGGTAACTAAACATGTTTTAAACGGTAACAAAAATATTTAAACGGTAAGTAAATAATTTAAACGGTAAAGCAAATATTTAAACAGAAACAAAATAATTTAAGCGGAGAAAGCAACATGTAAATGGTAACGTAATATATTTAAAAGGTAAATGGGATAATTAAACAATAATTAACTTCTACGACTACATAAACATAAAAGAGAAGAACTTTACAATGAGAAGAAATCGTTTTCAGTAGGATACAACAATGGCACATCATCTGTCTTAACAATAAGATCGACTACAGCGCATTTGAAGATGGACTACATGTGACACATGCACTGGAAGTCAACCTCGTTTTCTACTGGGCAAACCGTTTATGTCCATCGGGTGTGATAAACTTCACCCTGACACGGAAAATATCGAGACACCATTGCTCACATATCTCACTAACACTGATTCCCAAGATGTTAGCGCCGTGAACATTAATTAGCACTTATCCCTCCCCGTTGTATCTAGCAATAGCACAAAAACTCTTCATAACAGCCCTGCATTTCTATAAGTTGTTACCTCTTCCCGTAAAATGATCAAACTGAGAGCAACGAAGAAATTCTCACATTATCGAGAAACCGGCAGAACTCAAATCGAACAAACCAAATGAGGTGAAGAAGAAAAACAAGAAGAAGAACAAGAAAAAAAAGATGTAATGAGCCTTCTAAATTTTGTTTGACACAAAGCAAGCAGGAATGCCAAAAAAAAAAATGCACAATTGTATACATAAAGGTAGGATATGATGTGATTGAGCGGTATTTTTCCCACCATTTGCAAGGGCAAAAATAAAATTTCATAACATGTACCAACTTTAACTGACCGATAGGGGGTAAAAGGGAATTTAAACTATAACATATTGGCTATTCGGGGTGTGCAAAAGTTGGAGGGGGGTTTTAGCGATTTTTGAATATCATGAGAGGTAAATAGTAATTTTCCCTAAATTATATTCAAATATATATATTTTTCAAAATATATTTTAAATAAAAATAATATTGAAAAGGTAATATAATTTTTATAAATTTTAAATTATCAACTAATTTTAATCAATTTTTTATAATCAGTATGAATTAAATAAAATTGATAATTAAAAATGAACAGAGAATATATAGTGTGTATGAATTAAATATTCCCTATTCCGGCATAACCCACACAAAAAAAGAGGTTCGAGTGCTTCGCTAGATAAATTAAATATTTCCTATTCCGATATACACATAATAAATCAAATTTATTAACATTTATTTTTGAAATTAAATTATACATGAACCAAATTAAAATGCACGCACCTCAATTGGTGTACAAACTAATATACATTTTTTATTTTTTATTTTAAAAAAAACTCCATTCCTCAATTTTTTTAGGCTCCAAGCACGAGGGTAAATTAGGAATTCCAAATAATGTTCTCCCTTGCTTTTCCAAGAAACCCACATACACTTTCTCAAACATCCAGTAGCATGGCATAAAAAGACCAAAATACCCTGACCAGAAATTGTAGGGAGATACCTCCAAAAAAAAAGAAAGCATTTTCTTGTAATTTCTTGGTTTATTCCTTGTTATTTCAATTCACGCTCTATAAATGCTTGGATCGTCTCACTCTTTCACTTCTCATGAGAAAAAGAGATAGCGATAGTGATTCTTTGCTTCGATGAAGCCCTAGCTCTGGAAATCGAGGTTGCCATTGATATCCTTCATTCGAGTTTTCCCGTCGCTGGTGATGTTTTGATGCTTATCTTTTGAATTCCTCTATCTATGATGATCATCTCTTTGTTTGATTTGGTTTTTTCACTGATTTCTCTGGTTGTTTTATTGGTTTTGTCTCTAGATTTGCATTTCTCTTTTTCTATGGTTTGGTTATGGGTTTGGACTTGCTTTTACTGTTTTTTTCTGTCTGGATTTATGCAAGGTAATTGGTGGAGCATTGGTTGTTGTGTTGTGTTTTATATTCCTGTCTTTAATTTTTCAATGTGATTGAGAATGCTGGTTTCAGTGTTGATTTTGTTGCTATGTTATTGGTTTTTGTATGTGAATTTAGTTTAAAAAATTCAGCTTGGGATTTCTTGTTGTTTGTTTAGTGTGCATAACAAATGGTCAGAGTTCTTCTATAAATTTATACAAGTTTTGATATCAAAGAAGGAAGAATTTTTTGTTTTTCTATCAATTGTGAACTTGGTTTGTGAGGTTATATGCCTTTGATGATCATAGTTCTTGTGTTGTGTGGTGTAGCTTATGTTTCTTTCTCTGGTTTTTTTCATATCTGATAATGCTTGCTTCAAACATGCAATGCTGGATTACTCTGATGTTTCTTTGGTAGTTGAATGCCAGAGTAGTATTCTACTAAATCTAGGAGGTCCTTGTTATTCAGTTTTAATTTGAATAAACTATTTAATGTTCTGAGTTTATGCGTTTGTTTGTTATTCTACTCTGCATTTTTTTTTCTCTCTACCAAAATAGCTACTTATTGTGACCCTTCTCTTTTTGTTCAGCTTCATTGGTTTTTGAAATTCATATATAGAAAATGGAAAACACTCCAAATATGGACCAATTTTCTTCATCTGGCTTTGAAAATGATGATGAGACGAGGGCCTTGATTTCATTGCTCAGTGCATTTGGTTCGGTTTGTTCACTTGACGAGATAGCTGATGCTTATTGCAAAGGGGAGCGTGATGTGAATCGAACTGGTGAAATCCTCTGCCAGCTTCAAACAAGTAAATCTAATGGTGATGTTCAGGGCAGCAACAAGGGTTTAGATCATCCTGAACCCACACAATCATTGCATGGACATACTGTTGTTGAGACCACTCTTCCAGATAAGAATTCTAAAGGAAAATCCAGTAAGGCTTGTGCTTCTTTAGGTACCGTTTCTTCTGTCATGGGGCGCACATATTGTAAGACAACTCCATCCCTGAATGAGACATCAAGAACTAGCAAACCATTGATTGTGGAAATGAAGGGATCAATTGAAGAAGATCATGAAATTGATCTCATCACATCACGTATCGCAGATTTGAAAGCATCCATTCATGATAAGGATGTTGAGGAGTTTCTTTTCTCAATGCTTGGAGATGGTTTTCAGCTAAGAAAGGATGTCATCCGGGAAGTTCTTGGTAATCAACTCCTATATGCATGTCTCTGTCTGTTCAAACTTCTTTTTCCTTAAAATATTATAATATTATGGTCTTATTCTTCTTGTGATTGCCTATATTTTCATTTCATGAATGCTAATTATCTTTCTAGTTGTTGTTTTATCCTTTTTCAATGATGGACGCCTTAAATGTTTTTTTTTGTTTTCCCATAATTCATGCAGCAGGACTTTTGCACTACCAAGGCTTAAAAAAAATTCATAACTAGGCTTTTTCATTAACTTGTTTCTTCTATTGATTACAGTTCCATGAGTTTTATTTTAAATTCAAACTCTGTAAAGTTGTTATATTAATGGGAGTCAGCAACTATTACTTTGTATTATACTCGTATTTATGAATTGTTGTATATATTTGATTTCCATTTTATAGTTTACTAATGTTGTTTAGATGATACAAATTTCCTTTTTTTGGGTTTATTAATGCTGTTTAAATAATAATAATTTAAATTTATATAATTATTGTTTTATTTTGATCAAATTGATTGAACTAAACAAACCAACTTGATTTCCCTTGGGCCCTCATTTCATTTATCAAGTTGGTTAATGCCTTGGTCATCAAGGGCTAAAATACCATGGTTCGGATTTTTCATCTTCTTTCTGTTCTATAAAATATTCCACAATATGCTGCTTTCAAAAGAAGAGTATACTTAGTATGCTTGATGTAAGCTTGTCCACATAGAAAGGAATTCAACTTGTAGCGCCCTTGAATATGAACTTTTCATTGTCTATCATTCTCTCTACTTATTCGGCCTAAGATTCTAATTGAATGTTAATTGGCTTGTAAAATTATTTGCAGGGCAGTGCGGATACAATGTAAAAGATGTAAGGCATTCTCAATTTTTATATTGGCTGACAATTTAATTATTATGCGGCATATCAAGGTTGTATAAGTTTATTTTGTTTTAAATTAGAGTTGCTTTGATATGGCGGTATGAGATAGTATCCTTAGATACATTATGACACCTTGGCAACAATTTTGGATCATACATTCTCTCATGTGATTTTTATTTTGTCTTTTTTATCTCAGTTTTCTATTTTTAGTTACCTTATCTTTTGTCTTTTAAACTCCATAAAATTTTAATCTGTTTTATCTTTATAAATTGGTTTTTATTTTTATGATCTTTTTAGCAGTAATATCATAACTTAAAGAAAAATTATTTTACTTTGATTTACATAACATATGGTTAAATTTAAGAAATTTAGATAAACTACACCAGCAAAAATTTGATAATTTTGTTTAGAATTGGCATTTGTCTGTAGGATATATAGTGAATACCATTCTATGAAATTGGGTACTATTCTTGTGTGAAACTTGGAATTTGATTGCGTTGTAAGTGGCATCTTTAGTTTAATGATTAAGCTTAATCCAGTAGACTTACGTGCAGAACTTTTATTTGTCTATCTTAATTTGTTGTCAGATCTTTTGTCCATACTGTTGGATAAATTCTTCAAATGTATAATCGCTGGTAGATATTAATCCATAACATTTCTTGATTGTTTTATATATGTAGAGCATGGAGGAGTTATTGGCATTGTCAAACAAAAGCATGGACAAGCAGAGGCATCTGAATTGTGACACTGCACAAAATGTAAGTATTAGAAGAATATAACCATAATATGTTTTTCTACAAGTGAAAGCTGCTCATTTTTAAGCTAAAATAAGGTGATGATTATTGATTAATTTTTTTTAAATAGATGGATTATTTTAAGCCTTGTATCCCCATGTGTATCTGGATTTTATGTTCTAATTCTTGGTTCATATATTGACATATTTTTTTTTTAGATTCTTGGAGGTTTTGAACATATGGTGAAGTCATTTATTTTTCCAGTCTTTCATATGGGTTATGAGTATTGATTAATTTGCATTAAAAGGAATGGACTGTTTGTTCATTTTATAATTAAAGATAATTGAAGTAAAAATGACACTGAGTTCATCATCTAATATTCGATTTTTCAGTTTGGCATGTTTGATTGCATCTTTTGAATTTATCACGATATGTGTTTGCCTCTGGGATTAAAGTCAGATGGGTATAAATTTTGGGTTATTTTCCCAACCTTCATTCCCTTGGATGTTATTATAAGTTATTCTACTGGGTTTGAAGCCATAGCAGGAAATGAGGCCCAAAATTTTACAAGTTATTTTTGAATAAGTTGATTCCAGTTTTTACTAGAGCTATGGCATAAAGTGATTTTTTTCTTACTTTTTTTTGCTATCCAATTCCTAAGTTTTCCCCTCTCTCTCTCACACAATAAAATTTTTTTTGCCCTGGTTATCTATATCACAATAGATTCTTATTTTTTATATTATTGTTTTTTTAATCAATTTTAGCCATTCATTTTTGGCCTTCTAGAACCACATTTCTATGATAAAACACGATATATGATTTCATTTCTATGATATTTTCTTTTAAAAATTCGTTTTACCCTGCATTTACATAAGATGTTCATTCTATAGGTTACAGGTGAAAACTTGGAGATAAAAGCTTGTGGTTCTAGTCAAAGTCATCTATCATCATCTAGTGGAAGGCATGCAAAAAATGATCTCACAGCTTTTGGTGTTGTTATTTTTATCATTGTACTGATAAACACAACTGCTTTATTGTAGAAATTCAACGGAACAATCTAATTTAGACGAGGAGAAATCTAGTCTTTCAAGGGAAATTCTTGAATCATTATTTCATGCCCCACCAAGATCAGATCAGGAACCAAGAAAACGTCTAGAATGGGGTCTGAACAGAACTAGAGTTGCTGGGCAGCAGATTGTTTCCAAACCTCTAGAAGCCGTGCCGCAACCACCTCTAATTAGCATTCGACATATTAGGCCTGACTTCGAAAATAGTATGGTCATTCAATACATTGCTTTTCTTTTTAATTTTTATTATCTGCGTGTTTTCTAGACCTTGCTTATTGGTTTTATTTAATATTTCTGTGATATAATGATTTTTGATCTATCTACCATGGGCTTATGATGCCTTTTTTTTAGGACTGAAATCATCAATATTTCTTTTATTGATGGTGGGCTAAATTAAAAGCATTGATATATATATATATATATTTTGTGCATGTATATTTTATGATTCCAAACCAAGGAAACTTTCCAGTATGCTATTGTTATACTTGTTTAATTGTTTACAATGTATGGTATTTACAAAGAAGCAATATTCTTTCAGAAAATTTGTCCAAGTGAAAGTAGTGTAATACCAAAAAGTGTGCTGTGTGAGCTTTAATACCATAAAACATCTTCTACGTGTGCCATTGGAATTGTTTGCAAGCATATATATTCGCATCCTAGCAGATATGATTTTGTCTGATATGAGTTTTTCTACCAAAATTTGTCCAGCATTGGATGAAAATGATCAATACAGTCTTCTGAGGAAAGCTGCAAAGCAACACTGGAGTACAATGAAAGAATATTATGTTGCTGTAAGTTTGAGGAAGCTTGACTTCATGCTTTAAAAGCATATCACTTACTTTGCTTGAATAAGCATGCTTATCAATATGACCAATTTATTTTGCAGGCCGTGGATGCTTTTAATGATGGAGATCGTGCAAAAGCCAACTACCTTCTTGAGCAAGTACCTTTTTAACTTCAGTTCAACATTTGGCAACCAAGCTTAAATAAGCATTTGTTGTTGACTACATACCCAATTATTTTCTATCATTTCTAAAATTATGACAATCGAAAAAGAGTGATTTGTGTTATAAATGTTCTTAATGCCACTTATGCAGGGGAAGTACTATAACCAATTGGCCCGGGAAGCAGATGAGAAGTCTCAACAGGAGATTCTTAATATGAAGTTGTACTTGTTCTCAAATATGGATTTTTCTCTCTATCTCCCTAATCTCTCCTCCTCCTTTACTGTGATAAATTTTGTCATTAGTCATGACCTTGGTTAACTCATTATCAGGAGCAGTGAGCAATGTGATTTTCCACTTGATTTACATGAACACAACCCCAAGGAAGCGGTGAAATTGTTGAAGGTCCATATTCGTTCTCTAGCTAGCATGCCATGTAAGAGCTTCTTCTCTTGAATTCTGTTCATCTCTCTGTTTTTAACTATAAATCTACAATAATAGTTGATCATTTGCTTTAACCTTCAGCATTTAGGTACTTGAAAGTCGTCTTAGAGACAGATGCAATGGATGCCAAAAATGGGAGAAGGAGAAGATCAGTAAGACTTCTGTTTAATAAAAGTTAAACCATATATGAAAGCTATGCACCAAATTGGATGCCTGACTTATTGCTCAAATTACAAACTCATTTCTAGTATTCTTTAAACATTTCAATCGGGATTTTATCTTCGTATGTCTGCTTATTATGTTGGATTATAAACAGGTAACCAGGTTCTTGGAGAAAGATTTGATCAATTGGACTGAAGAAGATGGGAACCCTGGCACAATTTTGATTAAGCTTGATGAGATCAACCTGGATAAACTGAGCCAGAAAAATGACTCAAACTGATGGCATTTTTTTGGACATTAAAATTTTGATGTTTTGTGGAAGCATATGTTGAATTGCTTCCTGATATAATACTTCATTCCCAGTTCAATTTTTTTGGCGAACATCAAAAGAATAGAAAGATCAAAGGAACTAGTTATGCAATTGAAAATTTTCCAGATGAGTTTATACAACAAAGAGCTGAAGTATTTTTCAGCAGATATTTGAACTCCAATCATGTTGATGAGGGATGTCTCATGAATAACCATTGCTATCATTTAATTGATAAAGATTTAATTATGTTAGTGAGCTTATGTGCTTGTGTTATTTTTATTTTATTTTGATAAAGTGGATAATTTACTTCAAAGATATGTACAGTCACAAAGTTAATTCCTTAATACATCTATGTTTTCACTCCATGTGAAGGGAGGTTCAAACCCGTTTTCTCAGTATGACATGAGCACTATATACAATTAATCCGGTGTCAATATAACAAACTCCACGTAAAGGGAGGTTCAAACCCGTTTTCTCAGTATGACACGAGCACTATATACAGTTAACCCGGTGTCAATATAGCAAGAGATTGTTGACGCTTGCGTTATTTATTTATTATTTTTCAAATTAAAATTTTACCATTTTTATTTTTATTTATTTATTTATTAAAATGTGCATGAACCACTGAATGGATTTTTCCTATTTACAATATTAATTGTAAATAAGATAAATTTAGCTTAATAGGTTCTTGGGTTGACTCGGGGCTTTGTAGGATGACTTCACAACACAAGTCAAGCCTAAATTAATTTATGTTTTATATGAAATTAATAATACAAGTAATCTATCTACATTAACTAAAAAAATATGCTGTGATAGATAATAACTCCTATTGCAAAAACCAAATCTTAGTACTTTTTAGACAATGATTGAAACCAACACACCATTGACTCATCCAATACAAGGTGCTTATTTTTCTAAGTCTTCATGGAAATTAATATTTCCATGAAAGCAAATTGCTGTAATGGGTGGGTTATCATTGTCATTCAAGCATAAGATAATGAAAGCAATGGATTCATACCAAAGAAATAAACTTAGGCATTCACATTGGCACCCCCTGCAACACGCCATAGTCATTCTCAAGTCCATGTTGTCTTGCACTAATTTTTTATTTATATATATATATATATAATCTATAAAGACAAAGAAAAGATAAATGGGTATGGAATTACATCACTTACAGCTATTTGATTTATCTCTTTATTTGTTTGTTTTTTACTTTGTCGTTTGTCGACTAATCCAATTCATTATGTAGATATTTATTTACTTAGCTTTTTATTTTTTTATTTATTCTTAAAATTATGCAGTCTAGTGTTCCCGTTAATTCTCTGTTTAAGTTATTAAATTAAAGTTTTCAATTACAGAATCTAAAGGGATCTTGACTGGCAGAATATTCTTTTCAGAGAGATTCCTTCACACTATTCCTGACGGTGGTGCGCCCCATTGATTATAAAAGCATAGTGCTTTAAAGCTAGCTTATATTTTGCAGGCTTGTCAGACCCGGTCCGGGCAATGACCCGGCTAAGTCCAGGGGTCAGGGGTCAATGGGTTCGATCGGGTCGAACCGGGGTTAAACCGGGGTCAATAATTAAATATAAAAAATATAATAATAATTAATAATAAGCAAATATAATATTAAACCCATAATTATGTTATAAAAACATACTCAAATTTAATATTTAAATTGATAAATGACTTTATATACAGTAGAGTTTTCTAATTATGTCATTTATTTTTACATTTTTTAAATATTTACAAATTTAATATATTAATATATAATTATCGAACTTCTCTCAATGTTATTTATTTATTTATTTATTTGTTTATTGGTTGATTTTGTTAAAATAAATAAAAAATTTAATTCACTAATTCTTATATCTCAATTGAGTTTTTATTTTGTTTTAAATTTTCTTATATTTTTTATTTAATTAGAATACTTTAATTTTATATTTTTATAATAAAATTACACTCATTTATTGTTTTATTTTCTTAATAAATTAAATTTTTAGAAAGTATTTACATAACACATTAATATATTTTATTTTTAAATGTTAATTTTTGTTGGTATGTTTATAATATATATATATATATTGTAATTCTATTTATTGATTATAAATTATAAATTAATATTAATAAATATACACGATTTTGTGATTTTTAATGAGAAAATAATAATAAATTATTAAATAATGTAAAAAAAAAAATAAACATTGTGACCCGATTGACCCGGCCGGGTCAACCGGTTCCCGGTTGAACCGCCCGGGTCACCGGGTTAATACCGAGTTTTTTAATACCCGGGTCAATGTGATATACCCGGGCCGGCCACATGGCCGGTTCCCGGTTTTTCCGGTTGAACCGGCCGGGCCGGTCCAGGTCTAACAACCTTGATATTTTGTCTAAAATCTTGGATTTTTATTTTTATTTTTATTTTTTATAAATATGAATAATTGATGCGGTACACAGAGTGTGATAGTAAGTTCAATGATAGTTATATTCTCTTTTATGTTAATTAAAATTTGAATCTACTTTATAGTAAGACATAAACACTTTATATAGAGAACAAATGCTAATAGATCAAATAGTTATTAATATCTTAAAATTATGACCATGATTGATTCAATCCAACGGTTCAAAATACACTGGTATGTGAAATAGTAACAGTATTAGCGGCTGCTACAGTGTGAATGTTATTACAGTAACATCTAAAAAATTGTTACAGTAACATTGGTTTATGTAATGTTATTGCTATAATAGGCATCCATTTATAATATTCATAACAAATGTCCAATTTTCCTATGTTATGAAATTATTAGTTCACACTTTGCCGTAATAAAATATCAAAGAAAATTAAAAAAAAAAAACACTCCAAATTTATTTATTTATTTATTTTTTATGGACTATAAAGAATAGTACAAATGAACGGACAAGATTAGCTGGTATTTTCCAGATCCAACGGCTGTCACACGTTCCATCCGACAACGCAACGGCAACGGCAACCTCGTTTTCTATAAATTCATCCCCAAAAGATACTCCACAGCACATCACTCACACTCAAATGGGAACCGAATCCAACGCTATCTCCGTCGCCGATCCCGCCGGCGATCAGCCGGAGACGATGACGGATCTGGCGATGAAGAAGAAGGACCTGAAGGCAATCGACGATGAGTTGTCGGTGGAGAGGGCGTTCGATAGCCAGCGATTGCCGTCGTGGAAGGAGCAGTTGACTGTGCGAGCGATGGTGGTGAGCTTCTTCCTCTCCGTGATGTTCAGTGTGATCGTGATGAAGCTCAATCTCACCACCGGAATTATCCCCTCCCTCAACGTCTCCGCCGGCCTCCTCGGCTTCTTCTTCCTCAAGACCTGGACAAAGATTCTTCACAAATCGGGGATGCTGAAGCAGCCCTTCACTCGCCAGGAGAACACCGTCGTCCAGACCTGCGTCGTCGCCGCCTCCGGCATCGCCTTCAGCGGTACTCTCTCCTCTTCCCTTCCGATTGCCATGGATTTCCCCTTTTATTTATTTATTTATTTTTATTTTTAGTGATGCTAAATTGCTAATTTTTCAATTAGTCATATATATATATATATATATATATATATATATATATATATATATATGTATGTATATTGTGGTGATGTTTCACTTATTAAATTTTTAGGTTAATTGATAAATCATTTCAGCTTTTATCGAAATATCGGTTCTTAGCCAATTTTGGGTTTTTGTTTAAAGTCATTTTCATTAAAAACATCATACTGAGATTTAATCATACAGCAATCGACGCGATTGCGATTTGAACGTTGTCATTCAGCCGTGGAGAACTGATGCATGCGTATCGAGCCCGTAAGTGCTTTCGTGTCATGCATAGACTCAATGATTTGTAGTGACATTTACGAGCTTCTAAACGAAAACCAAAAATCTGCGTAACGGACTGAGCCGATGATGTTTCAACAAAGTTGAGTGATTTATCAAAAAAATTAAATCCATATTTATAAGTGAAATGACACTTCTTCCACTTTCTAACTGAAGTGGATTTTGAACTAAATCCATATTTTTTTTATTGAATGGGGGAAGTGAGCCAATCTATAAAAACTCACTTCCTTTCCCTTCAAAAATTCTTTTTGAACTCATAAAACTTTACCGAACACCTAAATTTTTCTATTTTATTTTCACTTCCTAACAAATAAATACCAGAACTTCTGGAAGTGATATCACTTCCCTCCACTTCAGAAAAGTGGTACTTCCCCCACTTTTTCATTTTCGCTCAGTCCCCGAAATGAACACCCATTTCAAAATTTTCAAATCTCAACTTTTCATAGTATTGTTCACTAAAGTGAGACCAAAAATCTTTTTTTTTTTAAATTAAATTGCTGATGGATAACTGTTTCCTATAAGACAACCATTATTAGAATGGTCCTTGTCCTCCAAAGTTCAGAGCATTCCGATCTGTTAGTTTTATTTGACAATTCAATTCTTTGACCTTTCAAATTTGACAACCTTTTTTTTTCTGCCTTATGGAGCTGGGCTTTGTTGTTTTAAATTTGACCATACATTATCTATCATGATGCCTGCTAGCTCATCCATTCATTGACCCATTGACTTGTTATGTATCAACCAGAATGGAATTGGGGCTATTCCTTCCTTCTAGACTACTGACGGCCATAAATGGACAACTTGTGTGGAATATTGACTGTGCCATAGTTTAACTTCCAACTTGTATTGCTTGGCACTGGAATTATTTTTACCTTCAGAGAGAATGACACTTTCTCGAAGACTAGATCATTTTTTATAATTGTAATCATGGTATTAAAGCACTGTATCATCTCTTCTAATATATATTCTATCTGGAACTGTTATAGGTGGCTTTGGCAGCTACATATTCGGCATGAGTGAGAGAGTTGCCAATCAAACAACAGAACTGAACGATCCACAAAATGTGAAGAACCCACAGTTAGGATGGATGATTGGGTTTCTCTTTCTTGTCAGTTTCATTGGGCTCTTCTCCGTTGTCCCTCTCAGAAAGGTACCTCAGAATTGAACATGTTCATCAAAAAGTTCTTTTTATTGATAAAAAAAAAAGTTTTGGAATTTATAGTTCTCTCTGTTCCCCATTACTAACCAATTATTGAGACAAAACCTGTGTATGGTATACTTGGTTACACTAGCCGCAGACATTTTTTTTTCACAAACTAATTGGAAACACATTCCAGATCATGATCATAGACTACAAGTTGGTGTATCCTAGTGGCACAGCTACTGCACTTCTAATCAACAGTTTTCACACACCTGAAGGAGCCAAACTGGCAAAGTAAGCTAACAAACAATTCAGAGTATCCAAACCCTTTATCTAACTCTCTTCACTCTTTTCCATTTGCCACTGATTAAGCAACTGCTGAATTATGTCCACCTGCCTTCTCAAAATTTTCAGGAAACAAGTAAGAGCATTGGGTAAATGTTTTGTTGGTAGTTTCGTGTGGGGATTTTTCCAATGGTTCTACACTGCTGGCGATAACTGTGGATTTATATTTTTCCCTTCCTTGGGCCTTCAGGCTTTCAAAAACAGGTGAAGTTCATTAGCTTCACGAAGAATGTACTTGTCTCTTCGGCAATGGTTCAATAGTTTGTAACCCATACTATGATATCTTCATGTTTTTCGAAAGATTAAATAGACATTGTCTCTCTCTTTTTCTTTGGCAGGTTTTACTTTGATTTTTCTGCTACTTATGTTGGAGTTGGAATGATTTGCCCATACATTGTCAATGTATCTGTCCTTCTTGGAGCAATATTATCATGGGGAATAATGTGGCCCCTGATAGGTAACAAGAAGGGAAGCTGGTACGCTGCTGATCTCTCTGATACCAATCTCCATGGCTTACAAGGTTACAGGGTAACTTCTCATCCATCTGCATACAAGTTTTGCACTGAATTCTGTTTTGAACGCTCGAATATATACACATCTTACATTAAATACAATGATACAGGTTTTCATTGCTATTGCCTTGATTCTCGGTGATGGTCTCTACAACTTCTTCAAAGTCCTGGGCCGAACTGTCTGTGCGATCGTTTCTCAACTTCAAACAGGCTCCACAGCTGCACTTCCACTCTCGAGCAACAACAGCCCAATGTCCTTTGACAACCAACGCAGGACTGAAATGTTTCTCAAGGGCCAAATCCCAAAGAAAGTTGCTGTTGGAGGATACATTGTTATTGCTGCAATCTCCACTGCCACCCTTCCGCACATCTTTAATCCACTCAAATGGTACTATATTTTGGTTATCTACATTGTTGCACCAGTGCTAGCATTTTGCAATGCCTATGGAACAGGCCTCACAGACTGGTCTCTAGCTTCTGCATATGGAAAGCTAGCCATATTCACCATTGGAGCTTGGGCTGGTGCTTCTCATGGTGGTGTTCTTGCAGGCCTTGCAGCTTGTGGTGTTATGATGAACATTGTATCCACTGCTTCAGACATCATGCAGGATTTTAAGACAGGCTACCTCACCTTATCATCTCCAAGATCAATGTTTGTGAGTCAAATTATTGGCACAGCTATGGGATGTGTCATCTCTCCATGTGTCTTTTGGCTTTTCTACAAAGCTTTTGATGACCTCGGCATACCAGGGACTCAAATACCCTTCACCATATGGAATTGTTTTCCGTAACATGGCAATACTTGGTGTTGATGGATTCAGTTCACTGCCGAAGAATTGCCTCACTCTTTGCTACATCTTCTTTGCTGCTGCTATTCTGATCAACTTTGTTCGAGATATCCTCCCAAAGAAGGTGGCTGGTTTTGTACCACTGCCAATGGCAATGGCGATACCTTTCTTCCTCGGTGCATACTTTGCAATTGATATGTGCGTGGGGAGTTTGATCTTGTTTATTTGGAGTTTGATCGACCGGGCCAAGGCCAAAGCTTTTGGCCCTGCTGTCGCCTCTGGTTTAATATGCGGCGACGGAATGTGGGTTCTACCTCAATCAATACTTGCTTTAGCTGGAGTGAATCCACCAATCTGCATGAAATTTCTGTCAAGGAAAATGAATGATCAGGTGGATCAATTCATCAATAAGCTATCTTAATTCCTTCTCAGAATTCAAAGACTGAGCTTTCCAGATGTGTATATGTTTTTCCTTGTATTGTATATGCTTTGTATTGAAAAAATATATGCATTGCTTTGCAGTATATTCTATCTGAAAACAGTTTGTAGTTTTTTCAGTCTTGACAGCAATGATATCATATAGATTACCCCAAGTAATTCTTTCATAATTGGTAAACTTCAATACAAATAAGTAGATAGTATTGTTATGAACATTAACCGATGAATATTGTTCTGTCATTAGTCTCAGTATATGCATTACATTGAATTCTTCAAATCAAGTAGTCTTGACCACCTTCCATCAAAGCTCACATGTCCATCATTATCTACAATCACAAATTCAGAAACATGAAGCTCGATGACTAATTATGTAAAATGAAGAATTTTAAGGGATGTAGAGATGTTCATACCTTGCCATATCGTTGTCGAATTCTCACATGACTCTGAACAAGTGTCCTGCACCATGAATCATTCATTCTCATTTCCACATTTGTTGATCATCACATACTTTAAAAATTCTAAGTGCATTACCTTTGCCGAGGCTGTTAATCTTATCGTATCTTTAATCAGTGAATCCAGATCGGCTTCCATGCCTGTTTTAACATAGATTACCTGATACATATATCATTATAAGAAGAACATCATCGACATCGAAATTCATCTAACTTGGAATTATATTTCTCATCCATTACTCACTGAAGGATCACTTGAGCCAATTTCAGGTAGCTCGAGATCATTATTCTTGCCGGAAGGAAGAACCCAAACATCAAATGTAGTGTTGATCTAGCAACAAAAAGAAACATTTAATTCATTATTTAGTATTTTATATAATTGAACAAGAGAATTTTCAATACACGAAGGAGCATCATCGTTTTGAGATTAATTACCTGCTTGCAATACGACGCGAAACAACAGCTGCATTTCGCGTTGAAGGATGTAATGATTCTTCCGTCTATAGAGAAACCAAAGCCTGCATGCTGAAAGGGTGATCACATTGAACTTAATCATTATTTCAAGCTATTAAAAATTTAAAAATGAATAAATAATAGCTCGCATAATATATATTATGAGTGACAAAAATACGGTAAGTTAATATTACAAAGAAAGACATTGAATAAATGTATATTACAATAGAAGATACCAATCTATATTAGGATATGATGATATTAAATAATACTGTGAAAAGAAGTGAGTGCAATGAAATTAACCCAAACTAATATTCTCATATAAACGATCAACTTATGATATTTTGAGCAATTCGAGTTGCTTCATAAATTTATCCTGCCTCATATATAATATATATCATGATATTTTATCCTCCATTCATGACTAGAGTTAGCGGTTGCTATTGAAACTGATAATATTGAAGGAAAAAAAAATATTAGAGAATTCTAAGAGAGATTCCGAAAATCCAAGAACACAAAAACAACATTATGTCTAAGTAGAAACTATAGTAAAATTATGTATGAAAACAAGCATATAAATAAAAAAAAACTATGCATGAAAACTAGCATATAAATAAAAAATTACAAATCAACCTTATGTCCTGTATTATAAATCTTTAACATTGACTAAGGATAAAACTTCTTGTTTTTTCAGAAATATGAAACAAATTTTTGACACCAATGCCAACAAAGACTTAATGAACAAGACTATTCTTGCACATTCAATGAAATGAGTAGAAGACAGTGAAACAAAGTCACAACCATGAATGGAAATTAATTAAGCAAGTTACCTTTTGAACAGAGAGATTAACAAGAACCTTTGCATCCTTATCCCCATCTTCAACCAAGTCTCCAAGTTGAAGCTCTCTCAAAGATAGCAAATAATCACAACTCCACTCACCTTGCCATTTCCCATCTGATGTAGAGATTGTGATCAAACGACGCGGTGCTTTCTGTATCTTCCTCCTCTTCTTCTTCTTCTTGAAATGCTAAATAAAAAGAAAAACAATAAGAAAACACACTCACTAGATCACAAAACCAAACAACTAAATAAAAAGGAAGAAATACTTGACCTGAGATTGAGTGATTTCATCTTTATCCCATGAAGAACAAGACTCTGAAGTTGAAGAAGCTCTGGTTTTAGAGATTGAATGGATAGTGAATCCAATGCTTGGTATGTTGTAATAGTTCTTGTGATTTGTATGAGAACAGGGAAATGGGAGAGATGAGTCTGGGGATGGAATGCTGGCATAGCTTTGCCATTTTAGTATATCTAGCTTAAAATTAGAACAAGAGATTGAGTTTCATCCAAGTAGCTTTAGTGCCATTATAAGACCTTATCTTTGATAGCATCATGTGGTCCTTGTGCTCTCCCAAGAGTGGTTAAAGTGGTTATCTCTAATCTCAGCTGTTTTAGGAAGTAGATATTTTAACTTGTAAACTAAATGTCCAATATAAACAAGATATATTGAAATTTACTTGTGTTCATACTACAAACATACGTAAATAATTCTCCTAACAAATAAATGATAGAGTGCAAAGAGTAATATACAACTAAAAAGAAATCAATTAAATCATACACAAAGACGACAACCGATTTCACTGTGACAACCACCAATGATGATTATATTCATTGTACCAGGAAATTACATGAAGCAATAGAAAGTGCACAAGATTTTCAATACTCATTCCAAGATTAAGACAAACACATTATTATCCTTTCTGCTCAAAATTCTGATTTTTTTACCACCGAAATGAAGAACATTGACAATCTTGATGGTTCTACATCAAACAGAAAACTATTCTACTATTCTACGATGGCAGAAACAAAATCATTTCAGCATTGTGCATAAGCTGCCAACATTTCTCGACGTTGAATCTTCATGATCCTCAAAAATCAGAGACAAGGAAATTACTTGATAGAGAGACCTGCAAAGAGTGATGCATCACACTAATTAGTTATATAATTCTGATGGATCATTGAGAAGATGCATCTTTGATAAGTACAGCATAAGATGGTTTGAGATGATTACCTTCTCCCCGAGTTTGAATGGAGCAAGACCTTTGTATGGGCATGTAGCACAACGGAAGGCATCACCAAGCCCGCACTGTAATGTTCATCACATCACCAAAAACATGGCAGAAAAAAGAGTTATATTTTCAAAAAAATGCCACCCTGCCACCTTAAAATTAAATAAATCCACATCAATTACATTTCCGCATGCTGACTGAGGGTTATTCAGCTGCTCCGCAGTCAGCCCCAGCTTCTGCACCTTTTCCTCTGCTTCAGCTCGACCACAAGTGCAGTTCTTGCAAGCCTTTCTTGTGGCTCCAACCTCACAATCTCCAACTGCATTAAGATATCTCCAATATTTATATTGGTATAACAAAAAACTTGCTTATATAGAAGATCATAAACATTGAAGTTTCAGATCAGACCAGCTGGTAACTGTGGTTTCTTCAAGTCTTCCTCGGTCAAAAGGCTATCTTCATCAATCAGATCCATATCATCACTATCATGTATCTTAGGAATAGACTTGGTCACTTTTTTTATTGAAAATGACGACCCTACAAGCCAGGAAGTTTTCTTACACTCAAGCTGCATGGAAAAAAAAAAAAAGAGTTGTGTAAGGTAATGTGCAAAGGAAAGGGCATACAGACAGAGGATATTATCTCTTACTGTAAATGATTGGTAGCCCTCAAGCGGGAGAAATGCTTTTGTCTCAAAAGTTTGTACATCAACAAACCCAGCTACAAGTAATTTACCCTCTAATGGCAAGCTTGGCTGCAAGGACACCATTTTAATACATCTCCATCAGAATATAATTCCCACATGCACAAGAATAGGCAAACAACTATCAAGGGTATAAACTTTCACCTTGTTCATGTTATTGCTAGAAGAATAGCTAGTTTGCATTAGAAGCTTCCCACCAGGTTTTAATACTCTGTGGATCTCTCCAAGCAAATTCTCCCCAATAATCTCCGGTGTCTTCCAAATACAAATCACAACATCCGCTGAAGCAGAATCAAGTGGCATGTTTCCTCCTATGACACGACAGCCATATCAATAAATCTCATATGGTTATCAATTTGTTCTTCAAAGTGAACCCTAACAATAGGGCTCTTCAATACATAATAAAGAAAGGGGAAAAAATTCACAATAGTCTTAAGAGCAAGTCACCTATTTCCCGATGTCATCTCCAACATAAAGCAACAACAACAACTACAAAATGCAATCTTCATAGTCTAAAAATGGAATCTGAGTAATTTTTATTAACTCTCAGCAACCATAGTATGATGCATTCCTTATGTTGTTCACAAAGCAAACAACTTTAAATATAATGTACGCAATGGATTTAGTCATGCAATAGATTTAATTAATCTAACGATGTTCCTCTTTGTTTGTTTGGAAATTTTTCCCCCTTCTGTACTTCAAGATGGATACTTTATCACCTCAGCATGCATGATACGATTCATTTCTAGATAAAATTAAAGAAGAAGACGAAGAACACAAATTTAAAGCGTGATTTTAAAAAAATTTACCCAAAGAAGTGGCCTGTGTCACAACAAGTAGATCATCATCATCCCTCACCACTCCCTCCCCAAAACCATTAACGCCGGCTAAAACAGCGCCAATTGGAACAACCACGAGATCTGCCAACACAAGCGCACGCCTCTTCGCACCGAGACTCTCCTACCATAATAAAGATCCAAATTTTCAGCCAAAAATTCTCAGAAAAAAAAAAAATCGAATAAAGAAAACCAGCATCTTTGATCTCAAAAACAAAATTTGGAAAGGGAACTCACCATTACAAGCGAGATGAAGAAGAGATTTAGGGTTTCAAGGAAGAGAGACGTATAGATCTCGCGAAGAGAAAGAGGAAGCGAGAGGCAACCAACCGACGTGAGCCGGCAGAGCTCGTGGTTTTCAATATATAATAAAACCCAAACCTACCGCCTTTTCTTTGATGACGTGGAAACGATCCAACGGTCAAGATCGCAGTGATGGCCTCCCTTTGAACAGTGTGGAAAAACGCTTTTATCCAAGATCTGGAAGCTTCCTTGCTTTATTTACAGGTATAATACCCGAATTAATTCTCCTACTTTTTTTTCTCTTTTCTCTTTTGAACTCTCTACTCAGAAATATATCTCATTAATCTCTCTACTTTTGAAAATGATCCAATTTAGTCTTTCTATTTTTAATTTTTTTTTCCATCTAGTCCCTCTATTTTTAAAAAAACAACCAATAATTGACCTATTTCAGAGTAGAAGGGACTAAGTAGATTCATTTTTAAGAGTAAAGGGACTACTTGACAGTATTTTTTAGTAGAGGGACCAAAAAAAAAAGAGAAAAATAGAAGGACCAATTCAGATATTATACCTTATTTATAACTTTTTTTTTACCGGTTCAGTCCTTTGTTTTTCACAAAACTATTTACTTAATCCACTCAAATCTTACTATTTGGATTAAGTAACTACTTTGGTGTATTTTACCATTTAATTAAAAAAATTGTTTTTTTTATTATTTATGTTTTTAATAGTTGAAGTAGTGATGAGAGGGAACATAAATTGAAACATTCTTAAAGCTATAAAGAAAATTGTTAAATCATTAATAGCACCTAATAACATTATTCCTATAATAATATTCCTCATAGAGTAGAGTTGTTAGTATATATAACGGAAAACTCTGTTATAGCCATTTTTGGACATTTATTGTACTCCACCGCAAAAGCTAATCATAGGTTTTAATTTTTGAAAAGCAAAACAATAGGGTCTTAATGCTCAGTATTAGTGATAGCAATAATCCCCAAATCTGACCCAAGTTTAATGGAATAAAAAATGGTTTAACCGGATTTTAGGTCGGGTTCAGGTAAAACCCGATTAATGTAAAACGAATACGAGTACGGGTATGAAAATCCTGATAACCGACCCAAATCCAAACCCGAAATTCAATTAACAAATATACCCAATTATATATATTCAACTTTTTTTGTTAGGGTTTTTTAAATTCCAACTCTATGGTGTTGAATTTGTCAATTTCTACTCTACCGTGTTCGTTCTAAAAAAAACTATGATTTTGGATTGATATTTTAATTTTATTTTAAATATTTTTAAATAGGGTCACAAAGGGAAGGATATCCCACGAATACCCGATTATCCATCAGGTGCGGATGTGGAGGTTCGGGTTTTAAAAACCAGTCGGGTTTGGATTTAAACATGGGGCAAAATAATTAGTGCAGATATAGCAAAACCCGCACCCGACCCGTTGTCATCTCTACTCATTACTAAAGTAGCTGAAGATATGGAAAAAAAAAAAACCAAAATCTTTTTCTTTGATTGGATGTTAAATCAATCATTAGAAGAAATTAAAAATTAAAGTACACAGAATGAAACTTCCATAGGAAACAAAATATTTTTTATACATATATATAATATAATATAATATAATATATACATATATAATATTTTTTATACAGGGTGACAATCTCCTCTTCACAAAAAAAATGTCAAAAAGGACATACAGATACTGTAACATAAAATATTCAACCTTGCACCACACAGCAAACAAATTTCAAAATCCCAAAAAGATACGAAACAAAAGCCACACACACAACACACCAAAATAAAAAAGTTACGAAACAAAAAAATTCAGCAAAAAGACAGATGAAAATAATGCTTTTGTCACTTCACATCACATGCAATTTGAATCTGAAACTCACACAACTAAATAAATACATGAGGGAAAAAAAATCAAAGTAAATTTCCTAATAATGACAAAGTACTGTCACTGGTATATTAAGAATAAACTTCTCTACCCTAAATTATACTCTCTGGCACTGGATTGGGTTGTCGGAGAACATCAAAGTCTCCAGAGAAGTGGAGGCCATGTGGTGAGTTAGAGCTGTACCATCAAAATGATTGTCTGAAAATCCATAACTAGTGAATGTAATTTACAACAACAAGATTAATCAGCTCAAAGCTCTTGTTTCAATATCACGTCAATGATCCCGATGTTGGACTTTGGCCGGTAATGTTCATCGGTGTCAACTTCTTCGATTTCCTGAAGTGTATCAAAGACTAGTGGTTTAGTGATTTAAAGAAATGAGCATGGCACAGGCCAAGAAAATATTCCAGGAATTTATAACAAAATTCATGGTTTCGCCCAAGCTGTTTAAAATGTGAGCATATCAGCTTAAATTCTGTGTATTAAATGAGATGAAACCTTGCAGGTATTGATAGCCATAAACACTACATATACTAATAACAAACACAAAGTGAATTTTGCATCACGAGAATATATATATAAATATAAAGAAATTGGGAAAAGCAGTTTGCACTAGGTTTAAAAGCTACCTGGACCACATCCTCTCCTTTGACAACACTCCCAAACACAATGAGTTTGTCATTTAAATCAGGAATTGGAGCTGTTGTGATAAAGAGCTCAAATCCTTTACTGTCAGATACCGATTTTGTAGTTCCAAGCATGAAAGCCTCATGCTTTGGGCTGAAGATAAGAGTTAACATATACCAGATTTCAGAAACAGAGGAAAAACAAATAGATAGCAAATCAAGATGGTTAAAAAAAACCAGTAAAATCATAAAATATAATCCCCATCTTATTCCCGGCAAGAAAATAAAATGCAAATACCAAACTGAGCACCCTTCTAATGAATAGAGAAAAATAAGTAAACCTTATAGCATGTTCTTTGTTTGGCTTTACTTTCAATGTCCAATCCTCTGCAGCTCCAAGCCTTTGGAAATCACCCCCTTGAATTACATAGTTCTTTATTACACGGTGAAAAGGCATGCCTCTGAAAAAGCCTTTTTGACTGCACCATACAATATACCAATAAAATCATGAACAAAAGAAAAAAAGGAAGATAAAACAGCTATAATGTAAACAAAGGAGAGAAGTTGTCCATTAATTATCATAAATCACCATGCTGTTTGAAATGTGAAGATGATTTTACATGGAAATTGTATTTCCATTTTATTAATCACAAGGTTCACAACTATCTAAAAGGAGAACAAAAAAGAAGTAAGAAGGAAGTGCAGTGACAGCAGGGGATGTTCATATAAAGAGATCATTGCATTCAAAAGCCGCACCAGATAATCGATTACTTCGAACCAAAATTAATAGCCTTCATAAACTATCAACTCCCTTAATAAAACAATTAATAAATGAATATCCATAATATCAAAATTAGGAATCTAAAAAATTATTATAACTTACATTCTCATGAAAAGATACTGACAACACTAGATCAAGACGCCTTTAGCTAAAAGTATCATAAGGCTGCTGTCTAAAAAAATGCACCTAGATTAAACCTTGCATCTGACTTGAAATAATAACCAAGCAGATCAAACTGATTGCATGCAACTATGTATGCATGAATGAACGAAAATCATAACCACAGAAGAATAAAAGTTCATTAGATAGTAACATTTACTCACCAAAGGTCAATGAACCTATCCACAACTTCTGGAAAGGAATCTTTATAGAGCTCCATTGTAATCTGTCCTTTTGAGGTGTTTAAAACCTAGAGCAAAAATTAAAGCAAATATAATGTGAGGTGAAGAAAAAACATTTCAATAGCAAATACTAAATAAATGCAGAAAATATGAACAAAAATTATCAATTAGTGGAATGTAAGTAATACATAGAGATTGTTAACCATGTCTTCAACTTGAACAACAGGTGGTCTATAATCTTGTAGCCTTGATGAATATACAGGCAAGGAAAAGGACTCTAGTTTTTGTGTTTATGAGAAGACCACGCACATTGCATATAGAAGATGCAGTATAAGAACAGTTTCCTACTTACCCTAAGTTGTTTTACTCAAAAACAACCTTACTATTTCACTCATTAATTTTGATTATACATCACATGTATGCTCAATTAAGAAATAAATGTAGTATAGATTGCTAAGAATATGGCTGAGATTTTATATATATATATATATATATTGCAAAGTATGTCAATATGTTTAAATATGTCCATGATGACTTTCCCAAGTTGCCACTTGACAACAGAAAGACAGAATATACAAGTTGAGAAGTTAAATCAAATCACAAATTGTCCAATCTCGGTATAAACAAAGCACCTCAAAGGGGACATTGCTATCAGCAATTATAGACATGTTTACGCTGAGGTTTAGATATTACAAGCCCAATCTAAATATATACAAAGAACCTCAAACAGGAAGAAACAAAAGCGAAAAATAAAGTTGAAGATACACAAAAAAAAAAAAAAGAGAAAGACCACAAAATACAATAAACATGTAATAAATAATTCATAAATTGTTCATAAAACACTTTTCATTTGGAGGTTGTCTTCAATATGTTATTCTATCTTGAATTATCACCAATCCTTATGCAAATACTCCCCCCGTTCCTTTTTATCTGTCGTGGTTAACCGAATCTCACATACTAAAAAACTTAGTTATTTCACAAAATTTTATACAAAATTAGTTATCTTTCCAAAATTATCACTAATTTATATCTTCACATTTCTCTCTCATATTTAATTTTAAGAAAAAAATTAAATAGAGTGTTAAGGGTAATTTTGGAAAAAAATAATAAATGCTTCTCGATGTTAGAAAATGACATATAAAAAGAAACATGGATTTGTAACAGATAAAAAGAAACGGAGGGAGTATTATGCAATGAAACAAGTCATGATGATCATACACTGACACAAACACCCAGTTAAAGATAAAGAAATAAGATCTTCATAAAGTATCAGTGCATAACTTTAACAAGATGCAAAAGCAATCATTGACAAAGAAACCAGATGGGACAACCTAAAAGTGAACAAACTTACAGCATATTTTGGAAGATCGTATTTCTTTGGCTCCCCAGAGTTCTTCACATGCTTTTGGAAAGAAATTGAAAAAAAATGTCAAAATAATTTATTTGGTGATTACATCATCTAAACTAAAAACTTAGGAAAACCATAGACATATAATAGGTGAATTCCCAAGCAATTATACTTGGCAATGACATAATCAACAAAATATTTAATTAAGAATATAATGCTCTCTAAATTTCAAACATAAAAAGTTTGAGCAGATGCAGGAAAAGTTGTGTACCTCAAACTCGTCCAAGCCAATTTCTGGTTGACTGCTTAACCTATAAGCAAAGTTGACCGAGATCTTAGCAATTGATTTAAGACAACTCAGAGGGCAATCAGAAAGTTTGGCAAGAAGATTGCAAATGATAATATTTTATCTTCATGTATGCAACAAGTATTCTGTAAATAATGAAAAGTTACAAAAGTACAGGAAACTAGCATATCTAGAGAAATGACCAATGATCATATATATTAAGAATAGAAATAGCTTGTCCATATGGCATGTGATAAAAGCTAACCTCCGATGCCAATGTTTGTAGGTGCCATAGAGGGATAATACAACCAAGATGACCACAAGGTTGCAAATAATGATAGTCAAAAGACTAATCCGTGTAGGGCTCTTCTTCTTTTTGCTCTGAATAAGCAAAGCCTGAGGCTTGATTCTTGCCATTAGGTGCCCCGGTAGAAAGGATCACTGAAAGTTTCTTTTGAGAAACCAAGAATACAAACAGTCAATAATCCTGGAAAGTATTATGTGAAAGTAATCATCTATTATGATCCAATAGCATAAACATTATACCTCTTGCCATATTGAGACATCAACAAACAAGCAACTTGACTAATATAAAAAGAAAAGAAAACTAAGTTGTTACCCTCTCAGGATTGCAAAAGAAATAATCATCAACACCTCAAGTAAATTTTTTTTTTTTCTTTTCCTAACTTTGACAACAAAGCATGATGGCACATGAAACTACAAGTTCACACAATATCTATAAACAAATCTACATCTTGATCAATTCAAAACATCAAATATTACAAAACAAAGATCAACATAAGAACTAATAGCAAGTCAAATCGAAAAATTCACAATTAATTAAATGTCAACCGATTCAGCAAGCTAACATTGATGACCTCCAGAAATAAGGTCAAATCATCACACAAAGCAAAAGTGAACTCAAAACGAATTACCCTTTATTGATTGTTTATACTCCGATGATCGGAAACCAAAACTAAAGATCGATGAATCGATGCTCTAATAAAAAATTTATAATTTCAGGAAACCCGAAAAAAAGAAAATTCAGCCGTTTCGGATCCTGTCTAAGGATTCAATACGAGATCGAGGGAAACACAAGGACAATCACAACTAGGGTTCAGATCTGGGTAAAACCTAATTGCTTGAGAATTCAGGGACGACTAAATAAATACCTCAGCCAGGAGAGCTGATCCACCGAAACTAAGAAGGCAGAGTTTTCCCGGCGACGACTGGGGATCGGATTCCGGCGGCGACGAATGGAAGCGCGGTGGCTGATCACCGGAACGATGCCACCGATGAACGAGAGAGAAATCTATGAATAAGATGAGGAATTGGACCTGCCGCCCAATGCGACCCAATCGTGTAACCTAAATGACAAATTTGCCCTCAAATTTCTTTAGAATTTTTAATTTTCCCCCTTGTGAAATCATCTATTTAATTATTAAATTCTGATAATCAGCCAATAGTGGGTTTAATTTTTTGAATAATCACTAAAGTTTGATAAAGTTACAGTTTGATCACTCAAGTTTCATTTGTTTCTAAATAATCACTGAAGTTACTAATTATTTCAAATACCAGTCACCGAGCGATTACAGGCTTCATTAGCTGACGTGGACACAGTTTTCTAAATGTTGATTAGACTTTTCACGGTGTCCACGTCAGCTAATGAAGCTGGTAATTATTCGGGTGATTGGCATTTGAAATAATTACTAACTTCAGTGATTATTTAGAAACAAATCAAACTTGAGTGAGCAAACTGTAATTTTACCAAACTTTAGTGATTATTCAAAAAATTAAACCGCCAATAGTGCTACGAAGTTTGGTTATTCAAAAAAAAAAAAAAATTATCCTTCTTCTGTTATAACTATATTTTATACGAAAAATATTTGTTGTAAAATATAATAAACTGGCTGAGTAAACTATATTACTATCTAGTAAATTTAAATATCCAAAAATATGTCTAGAATATTTTAAAACTTTCAGATTTATAATTTATTTTTTTATTAAATTTATTATCTTTACATTTTGACATTAGAATTTATTTCTGTTTTTGGAGATATTTTAAGAATTAATATTGGCATTTATATGCATTATACATTTCCAATATCATTGTCCAATAAACCCTTTAACAATATCATAAACTTTCAAGCAGATCCACCACGTAAAAATATTTATATAAGAGTAGTATGTTTTATCAAATTAATTTTTAAACTAAAATTTCATAGCTTTTGTAGTTTACACCTTTGTATAGAAAACAAAGCAGGATGCAAATTTGAGATTCAACTCTAGATAAAAAAATTAGATCAAGTCTAAATGGGACCAATTAAGCAATTAGCATTAATAATAAATGCTAATCAAGGTATCACTGCTCTTTCGGCTTTGGATGAGCGGTGGAGAACATCAAATAAGCAATAATTAAGTACAATGAACATTAATTTAATGATTTCAAAAAGACCTTAATCATCAATCATATTATGCTTTGCAAAGAATATTAATCATAAGGACGCATGTATTTGTCCCCAAATTAATTTCTAGGGGCTGGTGAAAGAAAGACAACCTAAAAAAACAATGTTGGGTTTACTGAGTATATTATACATATATATACTTTTTCTTGAAAGAAATCATTTAAAAAACTTGGGGTTATCACAAGATGCTAGAAAGAAATCATTAAAACACTTAGTCTTCTGGTAAAGATTCATTAAATCCAGTATTTCAGTGCTGTTTAAACATTATTAGTATTCTGCTGTCGCAACATGTGACTTATTCATATTTTATTAAAAAAACAAAAATACTTTAAAAATAACTCCGAAATAAGCTCGGAATATATATACATATATAAGTTAAAAAAGGAATTGCTTAAAAAGTCTAAGCAACTTTACCATTGGGTCAATTTTTCCAAATTCCTTAGAAGTCTCTCTTTTTTTTTAAATTACTTTTAAGTTCAATGGGTAGATAACCTCGGATTTACTAGTCTTACATCATGTTCAAAATTTTTAGTTTGCTCTTTAATGTTGGTATTTCGTATTTATTATTCTTACATCACCTTAAGTTTTTAATTTTGTTTTTTAGTTTTTTTGTGTATTCACCTACTATTTGATGAATCTATTCAAATTTGTGTGTTATCGAACAGAATTTGAACTTCCAAAAGTGACAGGAGGATCAAAATGAAACTGATTGTAAAAAGAAGAGATGGCATCGAATAATGTTTTGTCAAAAAGATTCATTTGGAAAGAATTAAAAGTTCCAGGGATTGCAGAGTAATTTTCTCTAAGTTAAAACACTAACCAGGTTTCTCCCTAATTACTTTATATGTTTGTTTTCCTATACTCTCACAAATTAAGTTTACTTTATGATAGATGCAGACTATTTTTGTTGTTCTCAATTTTATCATTTGAGAAGATGTGATTACTTCCAATATTTTTGCTGCCTCTATTATAAATAGTATTAGGATAATTTTTATTATTCTCAATTTTATCATTTGAGAAGATGTGATTATTTCCAATATTTTCCCTGCCTCTATTATAAATACTTTTAGGATAATTTGTGTTCTAAGGTGTTTTTTTTTTTTTTTGGAAAAAGCAGATGAATCACAGTTTATTGTATAACAATAATTTATTGTATTAATTCTGAGATATATTTTTCTTTAAAAAAATAAAAAATAAAAATTTACCTGACAATTAGGGGTGGTAATGGGGCGGGGAATCTCCGATCTCCGAGGGGACCCAACCCGACGGGGATGGGGATTCCCTGAATCCCTCCCCCATGGGGGCGGGGACGAGGGCCAATCCGTCCCCGTTTCCTAAATGGGGATGGGGACGGGGAATGCCCTCCCTGCCCCGTGGGGATCCCCGACCCGATTAAAATATATATATATATTGTGTGTATATGTATGTATAATTTTTTCAACATTAAAAAATTCAATGGCATAGGTGATAATATAAAAAAACTCTAATTTTAATTTAATTGCGCTAATCACATAAACTATTTATTTTAAACTAATAACAATTAAAATTTGATATAAGAGCCCTATTTTAAGTATTTTTTATCTTATCATAATTTTATGTATATATTTATGTTGAGTTGTTTTTATGTTCCAATATGTAATAATATTTTTACAACTAGAGAATCCCCGTGGGGATCCCCGCGGGGATGGGGATGGGGAAGAGAATTCCTCCCGTCGGGGAATCGGGGATGGGGAATCCCCGTCCCCGCCATTGACGGGGACGGGGACGGGGACGGGGCGGGGCATCCCCGCCCTGTTACCACCCCTACCGACAATGCAAAAACAGCAAAACCAAGTTGAAGTAAAAAAAACAAACACCAACGACCAAGTGGTCTATTAATAACTGGATCCCCATTAGAACCCTTCACAAATGGTAAGAGCTTGAATCATAAGTGACACATTTCTGGGAGTGTGAGTCGTGTTTATGTGCGGGTGACCCCTGTGCTCATGTGTGCACAGGCCCTGCGGCCTTGCCCTCACTTACTCCACCGAGGCTTGTGTACATTCTTGCTTTTTTTAGCAGCCTAATCACTCATCTTAGCTAAATAATAATAAAAGGATCAAGTGAAGCTGAAGGAAGAGCCAAAGAAGAGCATTAAAAACAAATCCAAGCAACAATGCAAGCAAAGCAACAAGCATCTGCATGAACACAGTCAAGCTGAAACAGAACTTACAACTGATAGTAAGACTACAACATGCAACTTAAACTTATAGCATTAAAAAGTCAACCCAAATCATGATCTTATTAGCAACTCGAAGTCAACTTTCACTTCAGTAAGTTTCTGCAAATGCCTTCTCAGCAATGGCAGCCTCTGCTTCCAACACCTCCTTCTCAGTCTTCTTTCCCTTCTTGCATTTGTAGTACACATCCATGAAAGTGCCTACTGCACCATACTTCACCCTGCATTTCTCATACAATTCGGCATCGAACATCCTCCAAAAGTTCTTCTCTGACAGCTCCGATACTGAGTACTGAGGCTGGAATCCATGGTTCCTGATCAACCACTCCTCCAGACGATGAACAGCTTCAGCACCATCAAACACTTCACCTCTTAAAACCGGACCCGGTGCGTAGTAAACGCCGATGTCAGTGAACATTTGCGCAAAGTTTGTATCACCTTGCCGGAGATTATTCTCAAATCCAGGCTCCGGATAGACCATGGTCTTCATCGGCAGCTTAAAAAGGCGATGTGGGCAAAGCCAGATTGGATATACCTGTTAACGAAAACATAAGAACTCGATAACATCATAAAAAATCTAACAATCAAGAAATGCGAGATTACCTCCATCTCTTCATGGAGAAACTCGAGAGCATCAGCGACTCGATGCAGAGGAAGCAACATGTCCTGAATTACATGCATGTCATGGTAATAGTTCCTGATAGCTTCTCCTTGAGTGATCTTTAGCAATGAGATTTTTGGGGGCAAACTCCATCCCATTAACCATCTAAACCACCATTGATCTCCAAATGGTAGAATTAGCTTCATCTCCCAGAACAAGCACCTTGTGTGCCTATGATAGTATTCCCTTGTTGGTATATACTCGACGAATTCTCCTCTTTTTAGTGCTGTTTCGGCGTGTTGATAGAACCACGGCTTGAACCACCAACCTATGTTATTGATAACATTCCCCTTCCTCGCCGCCTCTTGTTTGGAAGCGTACATTCCAGTCATAAACACACCTTCAGTAGGAGTGTAGATCAATGACTCAACAAAGTCCGGAACTTTTGCAGGGTCTCCATCTCTCGGTGCAAATGAATCAGCATAAGCTTGTGCAAGTTCGCTTAAATTCCCTCGCGCCGGCTTGTAAGTCAGCTTCATGTACTCTTTGATTCGGATCAATTTAATCTCTGCTGAAACTAATAGTCCTAGTGTCCCTTGAGACCATGGAATGGCGTAGAAGAGGTCCGAATACTCGTTATCTTTCGTGGCCTTGACGACACTACCGTCTGCAAGGACTACTTCCAGTGATACAAGGGTGTCAGCAAAGAGACCATATATGTGAGAGCTTCCTTCAATTCCATATCCATTGACAAGACCGCCAATTGTTAGATCATCGAGCTCGGAAACAACAGCTAGTGCGAGGTTCATTGGCACAGTGACTCTACTCAACTGGCCCATGGTCACAAGAGGTTCCACTCTTGCAATCATCTTCTCTTCGTCAATCTCAAGAATGTTGCTGTCATTATCAATGTAGTTCTCACCAAGTAGTAGACAAATACGAAAGATGAATTCAAGCTATATGTTCGAAGAACTAATACCCGAATGCTGAGAGATCGACCTCGAAATGCCTAGCACGTTTGTAATCGACATTACGCATGCCAACAACAATGTAAGGTTTTCTGGCAGTGCACACAAGGCCATCTTTTTTAGGATTTCGCTGCTTGAGCCGCTTCACAACCTTGCGCACATTCTCTTCGTGTTCTTTGCGACGTTCCTTGTGTGGTTTCGACTCAGCACGCTGCTCATTTATATATGTGATGAAGTAGAGGAAGGCAGATATGGGAAGAACTACAAAGACAATGATGATCCAGCGGAACTCGACTAAGTAGTCGACCCAAATCTTCTGCCTTTTAGGGCGCGGCTTCACCTTCAGATCTCCCATTGTTGATTATTAACTGCTGAAATCAATAAAGAAGATGAATGCAAGTTCATGGTTTGTCTGATTTTTGCATTTGAGATCAAAAATTCAGAAATTATGGAAATCATGGAATACCTCAGCAACAATAATGAAAACTTCGTCAATTAAGAATCCCAGTTCTAATTTTATGATTGCACTTTGATGCTTAACTACAACCTTAGATACAGAAAGGTTTTACTAGTTCTAGTTCAATGTCATGCCAACAAACACAGAGACACAATAACATATGGCTAAGTGTGATTGGCCTGGTGCAATGGAGAACATGAGGAACTTTCATCTCTTGCAATTTAATGCTCAAGTTACAACCAAATGAGAAGGACACCAGGACCAATAAACATAAATGATAAACAGTATTTAATGTAGTGTATAGTGTATGGATAGTACTAATAAATAATACTCTAATGGCATTCATTTCGGAGAAACTGGGCAGAAGTCTTGGGGGGGCAGTAATCTGATTTTCCCCACTTTTGATGTTCATTTGTGCTAAACTGGGAAAGTGACAAGTAACCCACTTCCCACTTCAGTATTTTTTTTATTGAAGTGGTAAGAAGTGAGTCAATCTATAAAAACTCAGTTCTTTTCACTTCCAAAGTCATTTATGAACTCATAGTACTTCACCTAACATCTAAATTCTCCGATTATATTCTCATTTTCTGATAAATAAACACCAGGACTACTGGAGGTGATATCACTTCTCTCATTTCAGGGAAGTGGCACTTCCCCCACTTCTCCACTTCCACCTAGTTCCCCTGAAATGAACTCCCTGGAGAGTAAGATTTTAAACCCTCAATGCTTAATCCATAAGATATAAACATTATAAAAGGGCATAAAACACAATAAGAATACTAAAAAGTACTAGGCAATGTTAAATCTATAAGATAAAGAACAGTAAAAAAGAACTAAACAAAGCTCAATCTATAAGCTATAAAAATTCCAAAAATGTCATAGAACACAATGAGAACAGTAAATGACAACCTTAAATACTAAAAAGAGTAGATGATACTCAGATCTAAGAAATAAAAATTACAAAAGCGCATAAAACATAACAAGAACAGCAAAAGATAATCTTCAACAGCACTGATGCATTTGGGAAGGCAACAAACACACAGGAAAAAATGAGGGACTTTCATTGTTGTAATCTGACACTTAATACAACAAAAACAAACCTTTATATATCAAAAAACATACAGATCTTTATACAACAAAAGAACTAAAGAATGCTCACTCTAAAAAAGGAAACATTTCAGAAGGACAAAACATAAAGCACAATGAGAAAAAGTATAATATTTAGTAAGTTTGACTATGCTAATCCATTATAAAAACCCCCCAAAAGAATTAACCTCTAACTAGATCTGTCTTAAGAGTGTTTTGGGTTGGATTCCATTCCAGTGTGTGTTGGATTGGCTCATATTTAATAGTGTGTTATGTGGTTTTTGGCCTCTACCACATTTAGTGGTTGGTTGTAGTTTTTTTTAGATATCAAAGAGATTTATCCACTTTTTTTTTTAAAAAAAAAAAAGAAAAGAAAAGAAAACTGAAGCAAGTAAATACTACATACTGAAAAGTTTCACTTACAAAAGCTCATGGTCAAGCCATCAGACATCTAAGAACAAGAATTACCTTCCTTGTTGCACCTTCACATGCATATCTCCACAAGAAGAGTGCCATTATACAACCAAAAAAACTCAAGAAAAAAATATACCATAAATCCAAAAAAAAAATAATAATAAATCACATTCAAGACCAGATATCTGTCAAAATGGGCTTCAAACAAACTGCATAACTTGCACAATCAATTACCAACCAACAAACATCAAAGTTTCAGGAACAAAACAAATCAAAACATAACTAAAAACAGAGAAGAAGAAGAAGGACATCAATTGGAAAGCACCTAAAAGGAGGAAAATGCAGAAGCACTTGACAAGTGGTAAAAACTAAAAAGATCAACCTGGAGATGAGCCTGGCTGAAGGTAAAACGAGAGCAACAACACCAGCAATTGAGCACAGTACTTTGATTTGCTATGAGCTACATTTATAGAGATTAATGCTGCCAGATTCCCTCACGTGATTGTTTCTGTTTTTTTTTTATTATTGAATTTATATTTCACGAGACTCGAGATTTCAGTCAATTATTTTGATTATTTATTAATTAATTTGTTTGTTTGTTTAATAATTTGATGTTTGTGGACAGAAGGCATCAAATCTGGGATTTTGTATTTTAAAATTATCTAATGCGACGTAGATTAGATTATATCTCCCGTAATCTTAAGAGTGTGGGCTCTTGAATTCGGTGGTAGGTGAGGTTGGAACCTGAGAAAAAATTTGGATCTGAATCTGATTTATTAGCATCTATTATTTTTAAAAATATTTTGCCTTAAATGGAATAATTTGAAAGTAGATTCTGTATTTACGGTAGCAATAATTTGCCACTGATATCAATTTTTTTTTTTTTTTTAATTTCATGTTTTAAAAATAAAACTAATAAAAATATATTTGGCACATTATTTATTATTATTATTTTTAACCGTTCTCATATTTTCAAAATAGCAGAAAACAATATTTTTATATTTTATTGGAAACGTTTTCAAAACTCTTCTTCCCATCCATCATGAGACATCTCATCTTTTACTTCTCTCTCTTCTTTTTATTTTTAATTTTTAAAAAAATCATTTTTTTATAAGTTACTTACAAATATAATTTTTAAGAAAAAAATTATAAAAAATTATTATTTTGCTCTTGATATTTTACAAATTAGTATAAAAATATGAATTTCAAAAAATGATATAAGTGTCATAATAATGTTGTGCTTACACAATATTCAACCATGCTTTTGTTTTAAAAAATTGATAATAAAATAAAAACAAAACAAAGTGAAATTAAAAAAAAAAAAAAACAATGCCAAAAGATCCTAAGGTATTTAATTTCTATACCAAAAGTCGAGGGTTGGATAAAAAAAATTACAAATTCTAGTGATTATTATGAATTTAAATGTTTGTTTGAAAGTAATTACATAATTATATTTAAGTTAATAAAAACTAATATATAATTTAATATTAATTAAAAATATTTTTAATTTTAGTTTTGGATCCAGGTTATACTCACGATGGTAACATAGGCGAAAAAGAAAACATGTAACACTATATTAAAATAGAAATTACATATTTATCATGATTTTTTTTTTTTATTTTTTGTTTTTGTGAAAAATATAATAAAAATAATAATAATAATAAAATAATTTCATATGGAAGGAGAAAAATGTTCAGAAGAATTGTGTACATTAATTGAGATAATTCATAATTGCACTGTAATTAGTAATTATTCTATATTCACAGGTCCCATGATAATTAAAAAGTGTATTTTTAGCAAGTTTTGATGATTTTGAAATAATTAAGTTAAAAAAAAATAGATAAACCCCGAATAAAATTATTAAGTTACACAAAACACATGAAAACTAAATTAATTATCACTAATTTCAGTCCAATTCAATTTCTGTATCATTTACCAAAACCATTTTAAGTATTCTTAGTTAATTTTTTACGGCTGTACTTTTTTTTTTAGTGGATTGATTGCCTTTTATTTATTGCTCAAACAATTTACATCCAAATCGTGTGGTAAATAACACTGTAAATATTTGATTAATATTTTTTTTGTTTCTGAATATATTTTTATCAGTTTTAGTCCATTGTTGTGTGCTTCAAATTAAATAATTAGATATTTAGCTGTATCAAATTAAAATACAACAGTCATGAATATGTGTGTATATATATATTTTATATTGTCATATTAAATATTTAAAAAAAATATAGTTTTATCGAGAAGAAATAAGTTTTTGTTAATCAATGACTTTTCGATCTATTAATATTAATTCTTTGTGTATGGTATTTATATTCTTGTTGAGGAAGACAAGTTTAAACATTAGTTCATATAGAGTGAGTTCACAAATTATTTAGATAATAATTTTATATTTACATACACTTATAATGTGGTTTGGGCATATATATTTAATAAAAAATTGTATTTGTACTAAAGAAATCTAATTTATCCTAAAAAACTTGAATCAATAAATAATGAATATTAGAGTGGCTAATTCATTTATGTGATTCCATTTAAACTTTCTATGGTTTTAAATTCTAAAACATTTTAAGAATTGGTAAATAATTTAATTATTGTATTTTAAATGTTTTAAATTAGTAGTTTTCCTCTCATTAACGTTTATTGAGTGTAATAGTTTTGGATCCGACCCGTTAATAAAGCACGTGGCAATTGGTTGCATTTTACTCCCTTCGTTTTTTTTACTTGTCACATTTATCTAATTCACATCAATTAAAAAAAAATTGGTTAAAATTAGTTGGTCACTTATATTTTATAAAAAAAATTATTATTTTTCAAAACTATCTCTATTTAAAACTCCACTAGTTAAGTATATAATTTAATATTTAGTTGATTGTGATTTATTAAAAATTATACAAATACATTAAATTAAAGATAAATTCGAAAAAAAAATATTTAATATAGTACAAAATTTCTAATGTGATAAATAAAAAAATATATAAAATAGCTCTAAAACATGACAGGTAAAAAAATATATGTGAGACCAGTGCAAATTCAAAACATCGGAAGTGACAGTGATGAGATTGGAAATGGGTTTATATAATTTTTTTTATTTAAATAAACAAAATTATTAAAATAAGTTTAGTTAAAAATAAAAAAACCAGAAGAAATGACACCTTCTCTCTTTCAAAACAAATAAATATATGAGATGGGAGAAGTTAGTTCACTTCAAGGACCACTTGATTATTTCCGTCCCAATCAGCCACTTATTTTAGAATACTTCCATTTAAATTAAGCCGCCAATTATTGTTCATGATGTAGTTATGTAAAATGTGTTTTATATGTAAATATGTATATTTATACACTTAAATAAAAATATAAAAAGAATCGTGGGCTGGCTCACTGATAACTACCTATACTTGTAATTAAGAGTTTTTGAGTTTGAGTCTCTCATATTACAATTCACTTTCTAGATCCCTTATGTGAGTTATTTATAAAAAATAACTCTCGTTCTCCCCTCAAGGATTGCATGGAGAGGGGGTTAATCCCTAAAAAGTCAGTAAAGTTATTGTAATTGATGCATCTCAGTATTCGTTTGACCTTTGCTTTGTTGTTTATCAACTTTGTAAATATATATATATATATATATATAGAAATTTATCTATTTACATGCATGTTAAAAAAATTTCAAATTTATGACCCAAATTCTATTGAATCAAACCTTAAAAAAAAAAAAAAGTTTGATATTTGTGAAATTTTGAATTGTGAAATTTTTTTTGAATTTGTTGTGCTAGCAGAAGTATTAGCCTTGTTTGGATTGACATTTAATGTAAGTGTTTTTCTTAAATTATGTAGAAGCACTATTAAAAAAAGTACTTTTGAGAATAAATTAAATATTTTCTGTTTTTTTGTTTGGATAGATTAATGCAGAAGTGCTTTTATATATGTGAAGTTATTTGGATGTGGATTTATAAAAGCATTTTTGGAGATGACAAATTACTAAAATGAGCATTTATTGATTTTTTATCCGTTATTATTATATATTGATATTAATAATGATAATGACTATGTTATTATAATAATAATAATAACTTAATGTATTATAATTACAATTATAATTATAAGTATAATATTGATATTAATTATCTAATAATTATTATTATTATATTAATTACTTAATAATTATTATTATCATTGTCATTAAGTTATTAATGTATTACAAATATAATTACAATTACAATTATTATTATTATAATAATTATTATTACAGTTGTCATTAATTCGAATATGGAAATAAGGGATTGTAGAGAAAAATGGAGGAAAATTGATTGTTTGTGAGGGGTACTTTAGTAATTTGACAACCCCAAAATAGGTTCTCAGAAGTGCTTTTCTGAAAAGCACCTCTGGGACAGTTACTCAAAAAACTGAATTTCAGTATTTTTTCATAGTTTCTGCTTCTGGCCAAAAGCCCAAACAAACATTATTTTTAAAAATCAGAAATGCTTAACTTAAAAAAAAAAAAATCACTTATGGGCTTAAAAAAAGCCAATCCAAACAACCGTAGACCTATTAGCCAAATTTGATAGTTCACTAATTTTATTGTTTATTTAAATATATTTTAAAAAATATTATAATAAAATAACTTTGATAGTTTGAACAGTGAAATTTTAATTCGACTTTATAACACAGTGGAATTAACATCTCTGCCAACAATATCATCTAATTAATATAAAGGAGGTCAAGGCCCTGGAGCATTTGAATAAAAATTAATTATTGAATTTCTATAAATAAATGAAGCAAATAATAAACAATTCAACATAATCAGATGGGTCCTTGGGAAGTAAAATGTTCATATTATAGTGAGACAAATAGTACAAGACATGGGCCCGGGGGGGAAATTATTGTGTGGACCTGGACCTGGACCTGGTGCAATGCACATGGCAATAAAGTTTATAAACGTGGGAATTTTTTTTTTATTTATAGTCAAAATTAATTAAGCTCAACCATCGATTTTTTACTAGCACTGAGTCATTTACACATGTTGTTTGTGTTCATATCAAAATATGACATATTTAAACTTTAGCTAATATAAAATAATAATACAAGTGTATTGAGGTGACAATTTCATATTTATACATGTTTTTTTTGCTATATTTTGCATTTCTTCTATTCTGAAATAATCCCATGGGCCTTTTTTATTTATACATTTTAAAGTTTTTTTTGTTATTTTTACTTATCCATTTAAAAAAATTTGTAAAGTATTAAATATATATATATATATATTTTTAATTTACCTTTTATATTTAATGTATTTTTATAACTTTGAATAATTTATATTCAATGAATGAACTGCATATTTTTTAAAATATATTTTTAATAAGGGTAAACTTTAAACATTAATATAATTTTTGATAAAATTTAGATTGATAACTAAACTTCAATCGATTTTCTCAATCTATGTAAATTATGTAAAATGGACAAGTAAAAAAGATAAAAGATAGTAATTGTATTTTTACAATACCAAATAATATTTATTTATTTATTTCTAATTTTACCTATCCTTAATTTTTAAAATCATATAAATAAAAAATTCATATTGATATTTTCAAGAAAAAAAAGTATAGTTTAAAAAAGTTAGTAGTTAATTTGATTTATTTTAATTTTAATTCTTTTAAAAAAATAATGATATTTTTAATTCTGGTACAATACTCATGTATTTTAGAATGGAGGAAGTTAAAAAAAAAAAAAACATCAAACTTTCCTTGTTACGTAATTTTTTTAAATAAGAAAAATTAAAATTATTGGCATGGTGCGTTCCACGTATCTAACCTCTGTGTTAAGCATGAATATAGTTTATACATTATTTCATATTATATTAATTATTTTTCTTACATCAATAATTCACTCATCCAGCCGCCCTCCTTTTGGAAGCACCAACACGAACACATCTTCAGTGGCCAGGCTTATTTTAATTAAGTGAAATCGCTAAAAAACCTTTCAAGCTAGAAATTACCAAAACACCCTGCTTAGTTTTGCAGATCCTCAAAAACCCCTCTTTAAAAGTCTATGTTTTTAAACCCCAAACGCCCTCAGAACGGATGTGAATGAGAGTGAGTTTCAAATTTTTGAATGAAAAATGTCCTTGCATGGGGAGTCGTGGGCAGCCCATCTCGGGCGATTGAGAGGAAGTGGGCGGTTTTCCGTAGGGTAACCCCGAGAGGCAATTTATCGGAGCAGTTTAATTGCTTTTTCTCAACTCACGCCTTCGCCTTTTCCATTTCAAGTCGTCTCCGAGGTCGTTCTCTACGGCGAAGCCTCTCTGAATTGCATTTCATCGCTTTTCCTTTCACGGTATCTCGAAGGAGAAGTCCCCACTGCAACTAGTTGCATTTCATCGCTTGCACCTAAGGTATCGAGTATGTGTTTTATGTTAACTGCTCACATTACAAAGAAAGATTTTTCGGTTTTTGTTTTGTGCCTCACTTTTGTTTTGTTGGAAGATATTAAGTCTGCGTGAGGGATTTCTCATCGGGTTTTGTTAGTCTCGGAGGAGATTTCTCGGCTAGGGTTTTTGTTTTGTTTTTGCATTTTCGTATGTATACACCTATCGAAATAGTTTTTCGATTATATGATTTGTGTAATATTTATATGACGTTTCACGCTTCGTTTGATATGTTGCAGCTTTCTAATGAGGTTGACGCTTTAAGAAATGAGATAGTTCACGCTTTAACATTTGTTGTCTCTGCTTTAATTATTCTCGCCTCTGCTTAACAAAATGGGTCTCGCTTAACATTTTTATATCTCGCTTTAATAAGCCGAGAGTTTACCGTTTAAAACCTTATATTTCCGCTAAACTTTTGTCAATACTGCGTCTATGTCAATGTGTAGTTATCATGCGCAGTGCTTGTGATTACGGCCGTCGACCTAGTTAATCGGGGCGCTGCTTATTTGACACCCGGGTCATGGAGACCTTTAGTCAATGAAAGTTAACATGACCCTCGACATCGGGAGATTATTCGAAGGACACCGTTTGGCTGCAGTCATTTCGAGCTGGAAGCCCCATATACCAAGAGAGGCCCTTCTTGATTCTCTTTTGCAAAGCGTACGATGGTCGCATCGATAAATTCGGGTGATCGGGAAAGCTCACCGAGTTTCAGACCTCAAGATGTGGCCCTCGTTCTTGGTGCTAGCGTTGCGATGGCGACGCAGATGGGTCTTCGGAAAGAAAGAAAACCCGGTCGGCGTCGAGAGGGCGGTATCATCGAAAGACCCACGAGAGACACGGAGACTCCATCAAGAGCACTGCAGTGCAACTTGTTCGATTCCCCAAATCATAGGGGACGATGCTCTTCCCAAATACATCAGCTTTGCCCGGTTCAACTGGATCGTTGATTACGTCGATGATCTACCGACCCATCGGGGCGATCACGCACGGGCGCAGCGGCGACAAGTGGCTTGCATGGAGGATATTCCACAAGCTGTGCCCGAGCTGCAAGATAGATGCGCTAGGGAAGAAGACCAACACGTGGTACGATTAAGGGGTTGCTCGATCGCGCTTAGCGCCCATGTTTTACTGAGTGACCGGAGCGGGGAAGAAAAGTCCGTTCGTGAGATCCCAAGAGATCGTACATTTCGGTGAAAGTACTTCAGGAGCAGCTGACGGTAGAAACGGAGCTCAGTCATCGCTCGATGGAAAAGAGGTAATAAATCATGGACGATGTTTAACACAAGTCTTTTAATGTTTAAACATTTTATTTAGCGTTTAACTTTAGTATTCTACCGCTTTAACTATTATTCATACCGGTTTAAATATTTTGTTCTCCGCTTAATTATATTCTATAACGTTTAAATATATAAACACTCGGGTTTAAAATATAGTTTTTATAGTTTAAAATGAATGATCTCACTGAAATTGTTTCGTTTACATATGTTAGTTTCTGAGCTGGTTCCGCTGAACGTCGAAGAAGAAATATTTGTCAGCCAACCGACCTGATGACGCACATTACCCTCGAACCACTCGCTTCGAAGCGCAGCACGAGCAGGCACTCTATCGCGCTACCGGACGCCTGCTCTCCTACTTCCACCCCACCACACGCACGATTCCCCGACGGAGAAGCCCCTCCCTACCCCGGAGATCGCGAACAACCCCCTACCACGATAGATGTCCCCTCGACCACGGCAGCTTTCTCCCGACAGCGCGGGTGCACCGGTGATATTGGGCGCAGATGTCACCGCAATTTTACGCAGTATGCCGATATTGACGATCGAAGCTTTCGCTTGTCGCCGCCGCATGAGGCGCTACGGAAGGATGCTTCACAACGGGCCGCGCCATCCCTCGAAAGAATCTAAGCACCCGGGATCTAACGAGGCTCTGGAATTTCGACGACGTACGTATATCATCGGAAGGTCATTCCTAAGGCTAACATTCAAGAGACTTACAAAAAGAGGAGAATAATATTCGGCTTCGTCTCCACCGCCGGCCGACGATGAACAATAGTGAACAATACCCTATCGGCTGGGCCGACTAAGTATCGAGTCTCCGCCGCTGACGACTACGGATACGACGCTGAGGACATCAGACGAGCGCGGGTTGGCTGCCATGGGCTGAGAAGGTCGCCGACTTTTCTCGATGAACCGCCGACTCCGGAACCACTGTCGAGATCAGCATCAAAGACGGACACAATCCCTCGAAGATCAAGAACAAGTTAAGGGCGTGTCTCCTAACGACAGCCGCTACTACACCTGGCCAGGCGAAGATCGTCATCCGGCAGCCGCGCCGATAAAGATCGCGCAAGCGACACAATCCCCACAACAAGAACAACCATGTAAGGATGTGTCTAGCTGACGTTGTCAGCCATCGCCCCGCATCGGCAAGACGTCAATAAGACCTCGATCGAGCAACGAGAGAGATGATGGCGCAATCGAAAATCGACTGCATTTTACAGCTTTTATATCCGGTTATAAGAAGAAAATGGGTCACTCGAAATGTCTCTCTTAATAAATACGAAATGGAGTCGATGAGGATCTTCCTCAATCGTCACGGATCGTGTTTGTAACGCTTTTTGCTCGTTAGCAGTTTCTTACTAGCTGTTTAACTATTTCCTAATAGCGTTTAATACCTTTTATGTTATCATTTAAGTCTTTCTACTTATCGCTTTAATTATATATAATATCATGTAACAATCGATAATATCATTTAAACATTTACAATACGGTCTTATTATATCTCAAGTATCGCTAACCTCAAAGAGACCGCTGCGCTGGAAGAAACGCACGCCGCTAGACCACACGGCGTGATTACACACGCTACCGGGCCGAGCGAGACGGTCACCGATGACAGACTTGACGCTGCGTGATGATCATACAAAAGTCATCGAGCAAAGAGCCATATTCACAAGAGGCGCCCATCACCGTATCAGACTAGCTGCTACGCCAAAGGCGACGACGCATACGACACAATTACGGCTATGATCGACGCCGCACAAGCAACCGCATGAAGTTCAAATTGTCATCCTCCCGATAATCACGAACGGCCACTCACGCTCGCCGCCCGGACAACGATAAACAAGAATACAGATTATTCCTTCGCGTCCGGCAATGAGAAGCACGCTACCGGACATGGTAAAGTTCTTTTAATTACGTCCGATTACACATCCTGCTTTGCATTTAACGGGTATTCTAATCTCGACTCAGCACATCTCGCGCTGAATCTAATCTCGACCTTCGCTGGCCGATATCACGGAGAAAGCGCTTTAGCCTGGCAAGAAGTACCCGCCAAGACGGCTACGCGTAAACCCCACGCCTGCACACACAAGCGCCGACTCGCGCCCGCCTCACGCCTGGCATGCGGTTTATCGAGCACGTGCACAAAGTAGAAGTTGCTGCCACCAAGCATGCATCGCCCTGCACTCCTCGGGACACGGTGACAGCTATCTGCATACTTATTATGAGCCAGACTTTCACGGCCCACGCACAAAGGGGTCACAAGCGTGGTTAAATTTTGTTTTCTCAATAACATGTCCTCAGATATCCGATCATCACTTTTGTTTTCAAACGAATCGACAAATTCAATTCATCGCGTTTCGCGGTTCGAAGAACACTGATCAGATATCTTAAATGTGAAATCGGTGTTTGGTTTCAATCAGCAGTTGCTATCCATCTCGGCTTTCATTTCACTGCTTTAACACGCTCAGTAATTGCGCAGCACATTTCACTTCTCACTGCTTTAACATACTATATATCGCTTTAAACATCAGCCTTTGCTCTACAAAACACTCGCCAGCACCCGCTTAAAATAACACCTGGGTCTCGCGTAAATAAACGACTCATCGCTTTAAACATCATTCAAATATTTTAAATTATTAATCGGATCCGCTAAAATAATAATGCTCCGGTAAATACATTCAATTCGTGGTCAGAAGAGTAAGAGTTTGAATGTGAAAGGTAGGCTACGATCAGAATCATGGATATCAAACGTCATACTGATCCTCTTTTTCGCCCAGCCGCCCAAAGCTCGCTTCTACCATGTGCTAGCCGTAATTAAGCTCACGATTTCCGTCTCAAGGCCTCGCCATCGCTGGTAATGTGAATATAGCTCTTTGTACGCCAACAGAATTGCTTGATGCTGGCACCCGCTAATAAATCACGACGCCGCGTCTGGCTCTGGCATTGTCATTGCCAAGCAAGCATATTTGCAAGGATACTATAAATCCCGCACCTTCACATGAACAAGTTCCTCATGGCTAGATCCATGAGTCAGCCGATCGGGTCGATCACTGTAACGACTATCTACACAACGCATCAACACGAAGACTTCTTTACCGTCTCCTCAACAATGATCTCTCTAACTTCAATGTATGTCTGGGCATAAGTAAAGCCTCCCATTTGGTCGCTTGCTCACGCCTAAGCATAACATGCGATCAACTCTGAACCCGGCAAAATAAGGTTAAAATAAAGATGACGGTTAACAATTCATTAACACGCTTTTAAAACATTAACAATTATTTAAACGAATGATTAATATTTAAAGCTCGACAAGTGTAAATGAAACAAAGATCGAGAACGCTTAAAGGGTAATACCAATGTTATGTAAACCAACATTCGCATCTTATGGAGCTCCAATTATCTTCACACCGTAACCCACGAGCTTCCTCTCGATCCATGATCGAATCCACTCCGCTGACGCTCGACCATCCTTCACCCCAACGATCACCTCCCAATGGGTATAATCGACCAATGTGCCATCCGATTTATTAACCAAACGATGAGCTTCGGGTGGGCTGGCCTCATAGCTCATCTACCAGATCATCAGAAACTTTTGTACCGTGGAGGCCTACGCAATGCGGAAGCATATGTATCAAAGACTCCTCCCTCAACGCCTTCCTGCAAGTCCGACATCGCTTTCATAAAATCGGCCTCCAAATGTCGTAAGACAAGTAGCGCATGTGGGCGAAGAAGGGAAGACTTCCCGCAATTGCGCCTGCTACAAGGCCCTTTGGACCTGTCTCGACACGAAGGTACTATCTCACGATAATCCCCACCTCGTATAAGTGCATCGCCCAACTTGAGTACGTAATCTAAGCTCCAATCGCATCGGCCTCGCTGCCGACCATACCCAAGGCGACGGAGAAAAACCATTGTTACCATCTTTCTGGTGGCACCCAAAGAGTGCACCTGATATTTTCCAAGGAGCGTGGTACCTACCAGGACGAGTTAGCCACTGCAGTCGTAAAGCCCTCATCCCACAATACACGCTACCGAAGAAAAGAACGCGACGCTTTAAAACGATCACCGCCTCTCCAGCCCATCGCACCGCCGCCGGATTCGTCTTCAGCTCATTTCATCTATCGCACATACTCAAAGCAAATAGCCATACTCGGAGATGCCACCGCCACGAGGACCACCGGGCATGCTTCCTTTTCCCCAACCAAGCCCGCTTTCAGTATGGTGTGCTGTGACACATGTTCCCGCAACATGTCCTTCCTGACGCCACTGGCCTCGCATAAGGGACTATGGCCTCGAGACTTTTCCTCAATCACCTGTGCGCTAAACCATTTTTCGACGCTGGACGCTGACGACGACGCCACCGCGCGCAAGTGTGCGATGACGGGCTGATCGTCTTCGACTCGAAAGTATGTTATACTCTTTTCGACGTACGAAGGCGCTCACCCACAACCATCGGGCAGACAAGCATTCCATAACTACCACGATGTTTTATCGTTTCATTTTACGACCTCCCAGTCAAAATTCCTTTCGATCGCAGGATTTCGGCACATCCTCGAAATGTTCGACACTGGCACAAAACGTTGTCCAATATCCAACGACAACACTTCGTACGACTGACGATGTAGGGCCAAGACATCCCACACCGCCGTGCCACCAATGGACGAATGCGAGCACCGCAGTAATCCGCAATTCCCCGCCAACACTCTACTCAAACGAAAAGATCACATGTTAAGCTGGGAGAGTATAACGTCTGAGCTGATAACGACAATAGCTTAAACGTTAAATTAAATACTTCAAGCAATTAACTAACAACGTGGAAGGACCAGGTATAAATACGTTATAACCAGATCACCTATCATTATTTAAAACAATAATAAATTCGACGCACAACCTGGAATAATTAAAAGAGAAAAGGAACTCTACAACGCAGTAAAACCCTCGCTCTCATTAGGATCTCAAGCCATCGGCATCACCTTTCTCGCCTCGCTCACGATGCGATCAACCACAAAGACATCAAGATCTTTGAAATTTGGATGCGACACATCCTACTGGAAAGTCAACATCGCTTTGCGCATCGGGCAAACCATGCTTTAGCATCCATCCCAAGTCAATGAACTCTAACCTCGACAAGAGAAACTCTCAGGACCCCATCGCTCACATATCTCGCGCCTAACACCAACTCCCAGAAGTCTCGGAAGCCATGACTATTGAAGCACTCTCTCCTCGCCGTAATCCAAAGAATACCACAAAACTCCATAATATACGGTCACGAAACCAAATCGACAGAGCAACCAAATGAGACGTAAAGAACAAAAGAAGACGAGTTAAGAAGAAGTAGAAGACGTGGAAGAACAAATGCTACCGAAAGGCCGCAGTAAACAGTGTCAGACGCCATTGTACGACAGAGGTGTTGGGACTAGTACGTACGATGCTGATCAAAGCTTTATTTTTCCCTCCATCCCAAGGGCAGGGAAATATATATGTCACCGTCATGAGGGAAGACATATATTGTCATCGTCAACGGGAAAGTTCCCAACTCAACATGAGTCTCCCGTGTAAACGCCAAGCTATGTTTAAACAGATACATATAGGTTTACGGTTAATTGTTTAACTAAAAGTCTATATCATTTAAATAATATGTTATCATTAAATTGAACGCTCAACGACATCGCGCTGAAGATGCACCTCTGTCACCTGCTTTAAACATCTTTACGTATTTTTCTTAAACACCGCTGTCATTGTTTAAAGAGTAACTCGAGTAGTGCTTAACTTTTCTATCGTTTATACACCGCTGTCATCATGCTTAAAAGAGTAACTTTTTTCTTAAAACACCGTTGTCGCTGTTTAAACATATTTACGTGATTTTCTATCGTTTACAATGACGCTCTTTTGTTTCCACATTGTTTGTTTTACTTAGGTCTATGTTTAAATTTTGAAGTTCACAAATCAAATAAGCTTGTTTCGCTTTTATTTATAAAAGATTTACAACATTTACAACATTTACAACGTCCGCCCTGACTTTTGACACTCACGATCGATCCTCGTGATAACGTAAACAAGTGTCCAGACATTCGAATGCTCTGTCAGCCCTGGCAGACAACATGCGCATCAACTTCGAAACCTCGCATATCGCAACATTAAAAAGGTTAAACAAATACACATCTCATGAAAACGACTATTAATCAATGTGTCATGCGTGGACTTAAACGAAGATCCCGATAGTTAAAACACGTAACGTACAGTTGTACACCGACGTGAATGTTCTTAAATGGTAATGTAAAAGTCCTCAAGTCGATAAAGGATCAACCCCGCTCCTAAAGCGATGTTTCCGATCTCCTCCTCAGGAATCCTCCGCAATCAATGCAATACGTGAAAAATTTCTTTTTCACCCAAGTCGAAATGCTCGCTTAATCGCTCTGCCCGTCATCCAATCACCGAAGAATCCTCCGCGATTCGGCAATTATGAGAGCATTTCGACTCAAGGTGAAAAGATAGTTTAACTTGCAGCGATCGCAGCTAAATGATTCTCAAGATAAGGAAGAAGGTTCACGAAACATCCTTTCGGGATAGAGTGGTTGGCCCATGGGAAGAGGAGGAGAGAGGGAGGAGGAGGATCTAATGAGGACGACGAGGAGTGGTTGTCCATGGGAGGGTTCTTTCCTAGTTTATGTGCGAATTCCCATAGTTGTCGACTCTTTCATATCCGAGAAAAAGTTAAACGCATGTCGCTTCATATCGATCGATAGAGAACGAATCGGTTGTCTAGGGAAAGATTGATGTTATCGCATAAATTTTAATGCCACTATTAGTTCTACGCATCGGGATACCATAACTCCCACCGCCACGCGCACCCGCCAAAGAATTCAGATCAAACCTAAAAAGATCACCGCTTTACGCAGAGACTTTGAGAATTTACACGTTAATACGAATAGTTATACATGTAAAGACAACGTTAAACTGAGATCGGAAAGATTACACCTGGATAATGATAATTATTAAACATATTAGTAAAATATTTAAACGTTAAAACCAAGCGAGAAAGTCCCTTCAGTTGGACATGATGTGATTCAAGCGCCTCTTCCCACCATTTTCAGGCCAAAACGGATTCTGCCAACATGCACTCATCGCCGAATCTGGAGTAGTAAAGTGGAAGTTAAACACTAACCAAGGGTCATTCCAGGGTACCCAGAGGAAGGGGTTTTGAGAAGTTTTGAAAATTACTGCAGGTGAACAGTAATTTTCCTTTATTTAATTATAAAAATAAAACTTTTCAATATATATGTATGCATGTAAATCAAGAATTATAAGCCAATTGTGTTAATTCATTTTAATTTATCAATTTAATTTGGTTTATGTGTATATGCTATGAAAAATTAGATCTTTCATATATGATAGTGTTTTTAATAGAAAAATGATAATATTTTGAATTATATATTATCTTACTATATACTAAATTACGCATAAAAATGTATTTTAAACCTATTACTAGTATATATAGCATGTATATCTTATTAAAATGTTAATAAAACCTATTTATCAAGCAAAATGGACTGGAATTTTTCAATATATTCAATTGCTAATTATGTTTCTGAAATTTTGCATTTCAGAAATTTCTTTTATCAGATTTCAATATTGAGTGGATAAATGTAAAATCTTTTTCGCATTATAAAATCATGGGCACTGTTAACATCAGCCCCCATATATATATATATATATATATATTAAATATAAATTATATAATAAAAATGAAAAATGCATCTTACATATCGCTTGAATCCAAAAAGCGAGGAGAGAAAATAAGGGAAAAGAAAAGAGAGGTGATGCTTTTGGACCATGTGGTACATGCATCAAAATGTATGGTTAACACAAATAATAAGAGTAAAACAAGGGTTATTGTATTTTTAATGATTAGAAGTACTAGTATTAACTAATTTTCTATTATTTAATAAACTATGAATTAGGCATGAAACTCAAAGCCTAAGAAAGCACATAAACAACCACAAACTTGAGAACAGGGCCGACCCTACATAGACGTATCCATACGGCTTATGCCTAGGGCCCCACTATTTTCGAGAAAATTTCATAATTCATATATATATATATATATATATATATATATATATATATATATATATATATATATTATATATATTTAACATTTTTATTTAGTAATATCCTATCCATATAATTATCATTTTTCAAGATTTTTATCTCAACATAAAATATATAATAAATTTTGCCTTATAGTATGGCCTCACAAATTTCCAAACCCTCATAATTCATAATTATATTTTTAAATTTTTATTTATATCATTCTATAATCTTATTCATATAATTATCTTGAAAATTTTTAATTTTTATAATGCTTTAATTTAATATAATATCAATGTAGCAAATTTAGTTTATAATAGGGCCCCTCATCATGGTTTCATAATTCATTCTAATTTTATTTTAAAATTTTATTTATTATTAATGATAAATCCATATAATTATCTAGAAATTTTTAATAACTCATAACACTTATTAATGAGTGTATGACTCCGTTTCATTATTTTACATTATTTTGTACACTCATTAAGGTTGAATTAGAGTTATATTTTAAAATTCAACGTTAAACATGGTGTGTTTTGTATTCTCAGGCTCAAGTCGTGCTTAAATATGAGAATAAGCCAAAAGAAGCATTTTAGAGCCAAAAAATGAAATTGGAGTTCTCTCAGTGCTAATCGAAGAAGGACAAGAAATGCGTGACAGTCCACGCGGGACTTACCGTAAGGTAGACCGTAAGGACCATCTAGAAGAGTTTTAAGAGCACAACTTGCGCCCGTAAGGGTGGTCAATAAGAACTCCACAGCAGAAGCTTATATTCCCAAGACTCGACGCCGCACGCAAGACCGTAACACCTGATGAAGACCTCACGGGATCGGACTTACGTCAGTGTTTCTGTAGAAGGCTCATGACCCAGTTTATCCCCAGACTTCTACGGCCATGTCCTCCCGTAGAAGCCCGTAGCTTTGACACTATAAAAATATTTCTAAAGAGGGTTTATAGGGCATCTTTTGTTCTATTTTGAGGCAAGGTAAAGGGAAGAAGAGAGGGGTGAATCTCCCATGCTTTTGAGGTGATTTTGGAGGAAGATTCAACCCAATCATCTTGGAGATGCGATCAGCCATCAAGATTAGCTTGTCAATGTCCGCGGAAAGCCCTCATGCCTCACCGCCACTCATCTCCTCAACACGCATTTCGAGAATAGGATTTTTATGTCTATTGGCATTCTTTTCTCGTGTCTTTCGTTAGTTGAATGCTTGCCTCCATTAACTGGGAGAGCTAATTTTTGTAGATGTTTGGGGCATAGTTAAACTCTAGGGTTTTATCCTATTTGACATTGGTTGTGGATTTTGTTAAATTACTTGTAATTGCAATCCATATTATTTGAATCTAATTAGGCTGTTTGTATGCATCGATTGTTATTGTAGCGAAATCTGAGCTATCATATTTGATGGTTTTGTGACGAGTAGAAATTCCCACCTAGCATACAGACATGTCATGGGCAATTAGAGAGGATTGTAAGTAAGCCTCGCAATGGTTCACTTTGAGAATTTTTCTCCCCAATCCTTCCAAGTGGATTTCAATGTTGTTTCCGAGCTCTTTGCAAATCACAAGGAATAGATTTTCAGGAGAAGCTGCATTTTATTCGTATGGGGTTGTAACTCTTCTTCAAGAAGAATTATCTATTTTAGAAATTCTTGTTAAATCACAATGAGATTCACATAGTAGCTATCAGGAATGACTATATCAACATCGATCAATCGCTATTATTCACCCTTGTAGAAGGGTTTATTATACTTTAGGAAACCCTGTTCGTGATCGTATGATGAGACAACCTTTGTCCCGATATAACAAAAACACTAGAGGGATGCTACACGACATCGCTTTTCTCCTGATTTCTATTCCTCTTGTCATATATTTCTGCTTTTGCTTTCTAGTTCTTTTGACCACATCACAACTTTAATTAGGCTAATTTTCGTGTCCAATTCCATGTGTGGATCGACTACCCCTCTTTTGAGCACTTTATTACTACGATCATACGCACATCGCATCCCTTTATCATACTAATAATTGGGCCTCCATAACTAATTTTTCTAACTTATATTCATACTTTTTATTTACTATCGTATGATTCGATCTATATAATTATAATTTTAAAAATTTTTAATTATTTTTTAAACTCTAAAATTTATCTTATTTTGATTTATTTAATTGATTTATGGTAATATATATTTTATTTTATATAATTTTATTATTTAATAAAAATAATTAAAATATTTATTATTATTTTGCCTAGGGCCCATCCAAGGTCGACTCCCTCGCTTTAGGGATCGATAAAGAAGGTATCTAGATAAAAGGATTCTCCTAATA